>NC_056763.1:4707500-4724934 GCF_018687715.1 Carya illinoinensis
GAAGAAAGGAAGTGTTTAAAAAAAAAAAAAAAAAAAAAAAAAAAAAAAAAAAAAAAAAAAAAAAAAAAAAAGAAAGAAAGAAAAGAAAAGAAAAAAAAAGAAGTCGCCAAGCGGAATGTGAATTACCTCAAATTTTGTTAAGGGTAGTGTTGGTATTACATCAGTGATTACAGCAATTTTAATGCCACAAGTATGAGCATACTGCCAAGAAAGAGCTATGATTTGAATCATGTGAGTTTCTCTTTTAATGTTCTTTTCACTAAGTATTTTCCCAGTTTGTTTAATCTCCCATATCCAGTTCTTTCTTAACCCTCACCCTGTGGCCTATCATTACAACCTTAATAAAGACCTTTTGATCTTTGATTTTGGTGTTGACTACATTAGTGGAGAGGATTTCTGAAAATTGGACTTATGGGGTTAAGTTTTAAGAGAATTCTTTTGATTTTAGTTGTTCTACTTTTATCTGAGTTTGCAGGTGGTTTGAGGTTAAATTGACTATATCACACACACACTCAAGGTCTTAGCTTTAGGTTGAAGTAAACGCCTAACTCTTGCTTGACAAATTGCAAAATTTTTGATTGATTTTCTTGCTATCTTTGATGTTAAAAGAGTAAGATACTAGAGATGAAATCTAAATTCATAAAAGCTTGGTGAGTGATGATACTTCTCTTTGGGGTCGAGTTAATATTGCCTAAACTATCATTTGTTTTTCTTTTTGTTTGAGGACAAACAAAGTTGTAAGTTTGGGGGTATTTGATGGCTTGCAAAATTTCATATTGCAGATTTTACAAGTTCGCTCGAGCGGAGGCTTTTGGCCGCTCGAGCGAATTCAGGCAGATTCAAACGCTCGACTGCCGCTCGACAGGGAGCTCGAGCGGGTTGCTGAAAAACGAAGATCGCTCGAGCGGAGACATTTGCCGCTCGAGCGAAATCAGGCAGAGTCGAACGCTCGATGTGCGCTCGATAGGACGCTCGAGCGAAATCAGGCAGAGTCGAACGCTCGACGCGCGCTCGACACCCCGCTCGAGCGAACATCGTATTTTGACAGATTTTAGGTTTTCCGCCGTGGGACCATATAAAAGGCCATTCTTCACTCTAGAGCCGCGGTTTTTGACTGGAGAACACTCTTTGGGAGAGAAAAACATAGCTAGAGGGATTCAAATCATTTGTTTTGGAGACGGAATTCCAATTTATTGCACGTACGTTGGATTCATACACGAGCACGGACGGGAGAAAGGCGTTGAATCGTTCCCTTGAGCTTTTGACGACCAGTTGAGGCTGCAAGGAGGATTTTTCAGTGTTTATTTTCTTCTTCCCATCTTCTCAGAACAATTATGGTGAATTCGTTTATGTTGAATTCCAATTCTAGCATGAGCTAAATTTTCTTCTTTCTAGGAAAACGATGTAACCTAATTCCGAACTATGCTTGTTTGTCCATGCTAATTTAATGCTATTCTCTATTTGTTTATCTGATTTATTCTGAGTTTAATGCTTCTAATTAACTGGCCATTGATTAGATGATTATTAATCTTGTGATTTGCTATCGAAAGAGGGAATCATAGGGTAGATCTTGGACATTTCAGCATAGGTAAGTATAGAGATCGAAAGACTTGTATGAACCTGTGTAGTAATTAAATCATTGGTCTTATTGCGTTCTTGATTATTTAATTTGCATACTCTTGTGTGAATTGATAAACTAGAATCACTTCCAATTGACTATCAAAAGAGGCTTTTGGATGAATTAGAGATTTGCTAATAGACAAAAGAGGTTTAAGTTAAATTAGCTGGATGAGAAAAGCATAGTGAAGAATTATGGTGAAATCGATTTCCTAGAAGGTTTCTTCCCCATTGAATTTGATCTTTGAAAGTCAGTTTTATTTTCTTTGCTTATTTATCTTTGAGTTGATCTAAGTTTATTTGCAACTACAAAAACCTTAGCGATTCCTCTAGATAAAATTGAGATTAGTAAAATTTTGGTATTTGGCAAGAGTAAGGTACCAATCCCTGAGGACGATACTCTACTTATTACTTTACTATAAAACTACGATACTGTGCACTTGCAGTTTTGCACCGGTCACCTTACCATTGAGTCGGCCCTGGTAGAGGGTCGTGGATTCGGATGGATTTGCCGAGAAAGTGGCTATGTACTCCATTATGTTCTCCAACGGGTTAGGGCTCCCCTTTTGCAGTCCCATATAGGACGTTCTAAGTTTGCTTGGGTTGACTCTAGCGCAACTCCACCCAAATGCTTGGAGGTACTGAAGTCTGCTTGCATGGTATGGTGCAATGTGTTATGTGACCTGGATGAGGAATACTTAGATCAAACTCTTAGGAAAATTTTCCACACCCACCAAATCCAGCACCATGAGGGCAATTTGTGCATCTTCATGTCTTGCCCCAAGTTTCTGATTGCCCCAGTACAAATGTGTCAAAGACTGGTCGAAGAAGTTCCTTTTCGTCTCAGAGCAAGGTTGAGAATTTCTCCCTTGAGAGGCAATATGTCAGGAGGTTCCCGTTCAAGCAGTTTGGGGGTGTCCTCCTTGAGGACATGGATTTCGCGATAACTTATTTGCCCGGGAGTGGGCCCACATTCAGCAGGTTTATGCCTGGGTAGAGGCACACCAAGATGAACTCTAGAGCGAAGCTTTACTAACTAGGGCAAATGTTGAGCTAACTAGGGCAAACTTTGAGCAGTTTGTGGTGGTGTTGACCAATCAGGATTCGTGGACCACAATTTCTTGAGGCAGTCTTTCGATTCTTGGGGTGAGAAAATGTCTCGCAGTCCAGGGCAAGAAAAGAAAGGAATAGAAGCCACTTTGGATAGGGGTATAACTGGTTTGGTTTGGTCTAGTTTTCTACAATTTTTGAAACTGAACTAGTTACACTGGTTTTACATTTTTAAAAAATCGAGTCCGCATTGATTACCCTCCTAAACTAGTACTTCTAGTTTTACCTGTTCCAGTCCGGTTCGGTTCGATTTTTTGGTTTTTGTATAACTATATTATTATAAGTTATAGTAATTTAATATCGTATTTGTATTACTATATAAAAGTGATTTAATATGTACTAGTATTAATATTAAATCACTAAGTACTAGTATAGTATAGCATTAATATAAATATAATATTACTAGTATTAATATTACTGTATAAAAGTGATTTAATATTAATAAGTTATAGTGATTTAGTATAGTATTAATATCACTAATACTACAGTGATTTAATATAATATTAGTATTAATACATTAGTATACTAATGTATACCAATTAATTAAAACAAAATGTAAATACTATACTAATGTCTATTAGTATTACTAATATATTATATATTTATCAAAAGGATTCAAAGGAATATGTTGAAAATTTATTGGGTCTAAAAATGTAATTAATATATATATTTTATATTAATAACATATGATCAAATAAATGTTCATGTTTAATATTATAATTTTAAATTATAAATTATAATATGATATTATTTCATTTATAATTATATATATTATATATAAAAATTATATAATATTTTATATAATATAAAAAATTAATTATATATATAAACACGAACCTGTCCGGTCCGGTCCAAAAAATTTTAAAACCGGAATTGGATCGATTTTATCCGATTTCTAGAATTATGGGACCGATTTCGGACCGAATTGGTCCAAAATGGTTTGGTTTTTTTGGTTTAAACTTTCACCCCTAGCTCCGGGTTCGCAAAGGGACCCATCAGCTCCCAGCAGCAACTTCGAAAGGCCTGGAGCTTCTTCCCAATTGGGGAGTGCATGTCAGGTGCCTCACACCCCTCCCATTGTCCTGACCAGGGTGTCGACCTTGTCATCACCTTGTAGGGGTGGCGCAGAGAGGGTGGAGGCACATCACAACCCGCCTTCACCAAATAGTGTTCATGTTCTCATGGACAAAGTAGAGGCTGACTTCACGATGGCTATAGGGGTTTGTTGCTCATCTTTGGACCTACAGACTACTACCTCCATTATCGGGTTCCTGCTTCTACCCTACCATAGCTCTAGATGGTGTGGACCAGGAGCTCGACATAGCCTTCTTCATGACTTTTCTGGATCTTATACCCACAGGTTCGGTCATAGTGAGTGAGACTTTTGATGGTGTAGAAGGGATTTCGTCTGCTACTACTTCGGTCGTATCATTGGTAAGGCCCATGGGCAATGGCTACCCCTCCAGTTTCGTCAACTACTGCTTCAATTGTATGCCTACCTCCTACTTGGCCGCTTAGGACTCACCTTGAAGAGATTAATCAGTCGTGGTTCTAGGTGGAGAGGAAGTTTATTCTCCTCCGCTTTGATCTAGTGCTACTTTAGTGGAAAATTCAACCTAAGGGGTGTCGAAGTGAAGGTTCCTATTTTGTGTTGTGATAGCAGTGAGGCCCAAGTCGGAGGCGTGGTGGAGCATCCAACTAGGTAGCAATCGATCCAGTAGTTGTGAGATCTCCAGTCGTGAGGGAGCTTGAAGCCAGGGATAACATAGGTTCTCCCCAGGCTCCCCTTTCGGACCTTGCCAGGCGAGCTAGTTGGACTGGCATAGTTCCTATAAGGGGAAAGGCCGGGTGGTGCAAGGGTGCCTGGAGGCTATCCCTAGGAAAAGTGTTGCCCGGGCTAAAGCTGTCTAGGAGACAGCTGGTCGACTAAGAGGAATCTTGTCCTCGGTATGCATTTTTCCTTTGTGATGTCTGTTGTCTAATGTGCTCTATCCCTTCCATTCTTATGATTTTGCAACTCATGTGTACCAAGGAATTGATCAATTAGCAGCTTGGGTCATGGACGGGCAAGCTGACTTAGAGGAGGAGAGTGCTTGCTTCTGCAACCAGGTCACTTACCTTGAGGACGAATTGGTTGGAAGGGACAAGGAAATAAGCCGCCACTAAAGTGAAGCCCAGGAATCAGAGGGGAGCAACTAGGTCATTTGAGCCAAGCTATCACATCAAGAAGCCAAGTTGGCAAAGCTGAGGGAGCGCTATCAAGCCTATGATGAGGTTTGGTCAAGGGATCAAATAATCCCTTCGAAATTTGGAAGAGCAACGCTCCCGGGATGAAGAGAAGTGGGAGCAGCTGAGGTCGAGGTCGTCAAGAAAGCGATTCTTGGGCAAAGAAACTTAGGTCCCTTAGATTCGAGTTGAGTTTGGCCCAAAATGAGATTGCTATTTGTGAGGCATGGGTGGCTTGCCTAATGGCTAAGCTCGCTGCTTTGCAGAGTGATCTGAAGATTTCCTCACAATTGGCGACAACAAGGTGATTTGCAATAGGGCCTAGGGTCATGGTTACTAGAAGGATTTGGAAAGGATGCAGTGCTTCTTTCTTAAGAATCCCAGGGTCATCCTTATGAAGCTTGATTTGAGGTCCCAATAGCCTGATGGCTCCTTGCTCTAGTTTCTTGCTCCAAACCCCCTTCCCAAATTATTTACGAAAATTTATACATAATTTTTGTTCTTTGCTTCTCACCCTACCTACAGGCGGGGAACTCTGCATCTTGTACTCTATAATGTTGGTGAATGTATGTGACAAATTCTTCCTTGTACACCATGTTGTGCACTTTTCTCTCTTTCCCCTCCCTTTCTCTTTTTTCTTTCCCCACCTAGCACTTGGGCTATGTACTTTGTAATGCTTAGGCTACATAATAAACACATTTCTTGGCATTTCTTAGATGTACAGTTGTTGGCTTGCACATTTCCCATGGGTAGTCACATTAGGGCTAAACTGGACTCTCTTTTTTGGTTTTTTTTTTTTTACCACGACAAGTCCCTCATGTACATGTGTTCCCTCCCTTGAGAGCCAAGGCGTGATCGCTAGGCATCAACCTAAGGAGCTAGTTGGGATATGAAATTGATTGTGTTGGGTGGCGTTTGATCACTGAGCCGCAAGCACGAAGCATTAGCCTAAGGAACCAGGCAGGATATGCAATCAACAACGATGGGTGGTGTTTAGCATGGAGGTGTGAGAGTGGAGCATCACCTTAAGGAACTAGGTAGCATTTGAAATCAACCGCACTGGGTGGCGATGAGAGACGGGGCACTTAGGAGAGGCGTTTCCTCCATTGTCCACCGAGGCGCGAGCACAAAGTTTTGGTCTAAGGAGCCAGGCGAGATCTAAAATTGATCGTATTAGATTGCATTGGATGCTAAAGCAGGAGCACGAAGCATCAGCCTAAGAGGATTTGAAATCGATCATGCTAAGTGGTGAGGAAGGACTGGGACACTTAGAAGAGGTGTTTCCTCCCTTGACTGCCGATGTTTGAGTGTGGAGCATCGATCTAAAGAATAAGGCGGGATCTGAAATTGACGTCACTGAGTGGCATTTGGACACTAAGGCGTGAGGGCAGGGCATTGGCTTAAGAAACCAGGCATGATATGAAATCGACTATGCTGGGTGGCGAGGAGGGAGTGGTGCACTTAGGAGAGGTTTTCCCTCCATTGACAGTCAAGGTTCAAGCACGGAGCATTGACCTGAAAAATTAGGTGGGATCTAAAATAGACCACATTGGGTGGCATTTGGATGCTGAGGTGCAAGCGCAGAGCATTAGCCTAAGAAATCAGATGAGATTGAAATTGACTGCGTTGGGTGGCGATGAGGGACTAGGGCACTTAGGAGAAGTGTTCCCTCCATTGACCATTGAGGTTCCAGCATGGAGCATCGACCTGAAGAACTAGGTAGGATTTGAAATTGACTGCACTGGGTGACGAGGAGGGACATCGAGAAGGGCTTAAGTGTGAATGAGTCCCGTGACATGTTAGTGAAGCATAAACAATGAAATTCTTTCATGAAAAAGTCAATTTAGGGGGTGCATTCCTCTTTCATACAATTCTTATACATAATATTTTTTGAGGTGCTCCATATTCCATGGGCATAGCAATCTTTCCCCTTTGAGTCTTTAAGCCAATACGTTCTGGGTCTCCAGCAAGTTGTAACCACGTATGGCCCTTCCTGCCTCGGTTCGAGGTTTCCTTCTTCTTGGGATGTCACTCATTTTTTTCCGTTTGGATTCAGAAAGAATTTCATCTCATCTTATTATTACATTTTTCTTAAATTTTCATACAAAATATAATAAACAATTCAACTTTTTCAAATCTAAATTCAACTTTTTGAAATCTTAAAACAATAATAATATTAAAAAATAATATTCTAATAATATTTTATTCAACTTTCATCTTTCATATAAAACCATCTTATCTCATCTCTGAATCCAAACTACCTTTCGGGGTTTGACCCATCAGTTGAAGTAATACTTTGATCCTCTTTTCTCGGCCATCATTTTCACCTTCATTTTGTCTCTTCTTTCTGCCACCAAGTTCAGGTTTGCATGCAGGCCTTCTTTGTTTGCTCTTTCTTTGAAATATTGAACTCAAATAGTCGGCATGCCCACCTCCACTAGGATGACTGCCTCGCTCCCGTATACCAACACGTAGGGGGTTTGTCTAGTGGGGGGGTCTTCACCGTGGTGCAATATGTCCACAGGACCCTAGGAAGCTCTTCAACCCACACCCCTTTCTTGGTTGCCAATCTTTTCTCCAAGATTCCCACTAGGGTCTTGTTGGTCGCCTCCACTTGGGTGGGAGGGGGGATCTCGGGGTTGAACTATCTCCCATTGTCTCCGATGATGACACAAGGTATGTATTTATGTATTTATTTATTTATTATTATTTCTTGATCCGTATGTTACAAGAGATGACTCTTTCCTCTGTTTTGGGCTCGTTGTGTGATTTTATCCATCACACTCTTCCCTTTAAAGTCAAAGTTTAAGAGTTTTACCCAAATATTTACAGGGAAAATTAACAAGAACGTAATTTAAATATAAAAAAATAATCAAAAATTAATATTCTTTTATCATAAAGGTCTTAATTTCAATTGTTTTATAACCTTAATGAGTGTGAACTCCGTGATATAAAAGAATAAAATAATATTCTTTCACTGGCAGCTTGAATAAAAAAAATGTCTTATTAAAAAATGGGATAAAAAAATAAAGTAAATTTGTTTATTATTTTAGTTGTCACTGTAGGTAATGAATTGTTTTGTAGGTAACATTTGGCCAGAAGTCTTGGGCACTCCTACTGTGTAATGATCAAGAAAAATAATTAGATCAAATGTATTTATCAAGTATTAAGGACTATTGATCTAATAGATAACTAGAAGAATAACATGAATTAAACTAGTTTTCAAATTTTTTTTAGGACCAATAAAACTTCACAATGACTAGAAGCTCTGAAGAATGATTAGAGGAACTTAAGAGCTTAATTGACCTAATTAGATGACACTGTTTCTTAGTAAGAATTTTTAGAAACTTTTGGCATGTTGGTGTGCCAAGTCACCATCCGGAAACCAAGAGTGTTTACACCTTCCATCCCAAACTACATGCTAGTGGACCCCACACAATACCTAGAACTCGGCCAACACCATACAAGCCACTTTACTTTTCGCTTTTTGAACTGCACACCACCTCTTTTGCCGTCAAGCATACACTTTGTCACTAACCATGATTCACTTGGGAAAGGAGGAAGAGAGTTGGGCGACATCTCCAATACGGAGCCCCTTAGATCGACACTTTCATCTTCCTCAATCTATTATAAAAGAATCTGAAGTATAGTAACTTTAATTTCATTCCCTTTTCTTTAGAAACTAGCTTAGAATCACATGCACTTTATTCCTTTAGCAATCAAAGTGTTCGACATCCAGGCAAACACCGCGGGAGTTAAAAGTGTTCATCACTTTGGTGAGCACTAAGGGAGACAATGTGTTGGTCGTCTCGACAAGCAGCATGAAAGATTATGATGCTCAACACTTTTGCGAGCATCGTGAATGGGGAAATAATGTATTCTCAGTGTGAGCACAATTGATGTGAACCTCAATCGACTCACTTTAAGACCCAACAACAATATTGGAAAACAAACCCAAGAACGCCAAACTCAAGTCTATGGATGGAGAATCTAGACCCGTTGAGAACTCGTTTCAAGAACCTAGATTATATTAAAATCTAGACCCAATGAAATCCCGTCTCAAGAACCCAAATTACAAGGAGGAACGCCACAAAGGTTGTGATTTACCTTTGATAAGTTCAAGAGTTCAATTAAGAACAAGAGGAGAAAACTCACTCATAATGAAAATTCAATAAAAAAATGTCTTACCCCCTCAAATGAGGCTACAAGTGGTTTAAATAAACAATCCCCAAAACTCTAAAGTGAGCCGCGGGTATTGTAGCTTGAACAGTGCCCTGGCTACAGTACTTCTAAAACCCTAGTTCACTTTAATTTATAACTTTCCAAATATGCCCTTGGCCAAAATACAAGGCCTTCCCAAAAACCTAATTCATTAGAAATAAGACATATGTGTGGGCTGACATCCTCAAGCCCACTTATTCTAAACTAATAAGATAAGCTTTTTTAATGAAATAAATAAGTTCATGGTCTTCATTAACAGTAGGCCCAAGTCGTGTCTTCCATAGTTTGGATCAAGTGGATCAAAACTGGTTTTGGCTCTTGCTAGCTTTATCCCAATTGGATTGTACCAATCCTTGCATTGCTTCTTTGATCTTCATGGCTCTTAATCTTATAATTGATCCTTAAGACTTGGTCTACCTTGGGGCCCATCATTCCCCCTCTCCTCAAAAGGATTCGACCTCGAATCTCCACCTGGATCAAAGGGAAAGAGATCAGTAACAATGAAAAGAGCAAACACATGATACATACCTAGAAGATCCACTAGGTATGAAATATCATTAATTTTATCAAGAATTTGGAAATGTCCATCCAAGCTACTTCTGTCATCCACAAACAAAAGTATCAGAGTTAAATGAGTAAGTGGATTAAAATCATAAACAACTTCAAAAGGAGAATATGAAGTAGTAGTATGCAAGGTCCTGTTATATGCAAACTCTTTAAATGGCAAACAATCCTCCCAAGTTTTTAAATTCTTATGAAGAACAGTGCATAAGAGCTGGGTATTAGAAACAATACTCCTAGGTACACCATGAAGTCGCACTATCCCCCCGAAAAATAAGTTAGCTATGTTTGTGGTATCATTAATTTTATAACATGGAATGAAATGTGACATTTTGCTAAATCTATGCACAACCACAAAAATAGAATCTTTACCCCTTTTAGTTGTACGCAGCCCCAAAACAAAGTCCATAGATATGCCTACCAATGGTTTACTAGGAACGGGTAAGGGTGTATACAACCAATGTGGCAAAACCTTAGACTTGGCCTTCCTACATGTAATGCACATGCCACAAATGCAATTGACGTCTCTTTTCATCTTAGGCCAAAAGAAATGTTCATTCAACAATTCAATGAATGGCAAATGATACTCCCACAAACGTTCATGAAACACATCTAAAGTTTTCTTTGTACCAAAATGACCATTCCAATTATATGCAAACTCAATGAATGGTAAGTAGGACTCCCACCAATGGTCATCCAACACATCTAAAATCCTCTTTATATCAAAATTTCCCAACATACCACATCCATGCACAAGCAACTCACGCATAAGACTAGTAGGCACACAAAGTCTTTTCTCTCTAAACAAGTATCAATCTAGTCTATATAAATGAGAAAACGATGCTTTCTTACGTACTCCATACACACTAGCCATGCCATCATCATTAACAAATAAGTTCTTATCATATTCAAGTCTCAATAACTTTGCATCTATAATGATGACAAGGACGTACCTTCTTGCATAAGCATCAACCACAAAATTTTCTTTACCTTGTGTGTACTTAGTTACATAAGGAAATGTCTCAATGAGTTGCACCCACTTGTCATGCATTCTATTCAACTTACAGTGTCCTTTTAAGTGCTTCAAGGACTCATGTTCTTCAAAGAAAGGTCGGGTAGGGATTGTTGCACCTGGCATAAAATCAATGTAATGCTCTATCTCTCTAATAGGTGGCAATCCACTAAACACTCCGCTAGGAATTACGACCTTATATCCCTGCAACAAAGAGATAACAATACTAGGCAAAGATTCATTAAATCTGTTAGTAGTAAAATTCGCCTTAGAATAAAAGCTCACTTCTCTCTTTGTTTTTCTCTCACTTTCTTCACTCCAGCTTTTCTTTTCACTCTCATTTTTCTTTTCACTCTCTTTTTTTCTTTCACTCTCTTTTTCCTTTTCACTCTCTTTTTTCTTTTCACTCTCTCTCTTTGCTTCAGTCTCTTTATTCTTTTCACTCTCTATTTTTTCTTCACTTTCTTTGTTCTTTTCACTCTCTCCTTCTCTTGAGGTTTTGGCTTCACTATTTCTTTTTTGATCAACCTCACTTTTCAACTTCAGTTGGTCTTCATGGACCTGTGTTGGAGTTAAAGGAGCAAGTTTGATTCTTTTTCCATCCTTTTCAAAACTGTACATGTTTCTAAACCCATCATAGATCACTCTCCTATCACACTGCCACGGCCTCCCCAACAAAATATGGCCAGCATGCATAGGCACAACATCACAAAGTACATCATCCTTGTACCTCCCAATTGAAAAAGAAACTAGCACTTGCTTATTTATCCTAACCTCCCCACAATTATTCAACCACTGCAACTTGTATGGTCTAGGGTGTTTCAAAGTAGGTAAATTCAATTTTTCAACTAAAGTAGTGCTAGCAACATTAGTACAACTCCCTCCATCAATAATCATACTACATACCTTGTTGTTGATGTGGCATCTAGTACGAAAAATGTTCTCTCTTTGCTGCTCTATACCATCCATCTTAAATTCTGTATTGGGAGCACGCCTAACAAGAGACTCGCTATACTCTTCATTCTTATTGTACCTATTTTCAATACTAGGCTCACATCTCCTCCTATCTCTCCCACTTTGCAAATTTCTAATCAATGCACCTTGTTGTTCCATCTTATCCCTCACTGCCCCCAACTTCAAATTTAACCTTTCAAACTTTTGTTGCATGGACTGCAACAAAAAGAATGAATTGTCTGACATCCCCTTTAATTATGAGTCACTTTAATGAGACATCGTATGTGTTGCACAAAAAGAATGTTAGTGGAAAAAGACCTCACACGCTCGCCCTCACGTGTTTACACTCAAATAATGACACTCCACTCGTGTTACACTCTTAATTGGCTTTTTCTCGATAATGATCTCACACTCTCTTACCTTTTACCTCAAGAGTTTTCCCACTCAAGTTCTTTCAAAACTAATTGAACTAAATCAAGACAAAGCAACCTTATTTAATCCCAACTAGCAATTAGATTCAAAAAACAAGAACAAGAGAAACACGGAAGGAATAACAATGACACGAGAATCAAGAAAATTATACGAGGGAAAGAGTAATTACAAAACAAGACACCAACTAGAAAAAAATGTATTCAGCCCCTTTAAAGATGGCTCAATCAATGCCAAGTCACTCAATTTCATACGGCAAAGTATTTCACACAACCTATACACAAAATCCTTTTCTTTCTCTTCTTTTTTTTTTTTCAAATTTTTTTTCCTCTTTTTTTTTTCCTTTTCTTTTCCTTTCTTTTCTTTTATTTTATTTTCCTTTCTTTTCTTTTCCTTTCCTTTCCTTTTTTTTTTCCTTTTCTTTTCTCAACAATTCAACCACAAACAGGAATATTCAATTGTGATAATCAAACAATTGAATTCAAAAACATACAAATTGACAAGGAAATAGAAGGGAATCATTGAAACCCTAGAAATTTCAAACCCTAGATGGTGCAAATTTTGGCAGCTCTTAAACAAGGAATTTAGCCACCCTATGATGATGAACATGAAACCCAAAAGATAGAATAATTTGGCAGCCCTAGGAAATTCGAATATCTGCACTTCTTTTTTTTTTTTTGTGCAACCCTAGAACAATAAAGCCCTAGAATTAACGATACAATAAATAAAGATAGAATCAGACCTGATTGAAAACCTTGCTCTGATTACCAAATGATGTGAACCCCAATCGACTCGCTTTGAGACCCAACAACAATATTGGAAAACAAATCCAAGAACGCCAAACTCAAGTCTATGGATGGAGAATCTAGACACGTTGAGAACTCGTTTCAAGAACCTAGATTATATTAAAATCTATACCCAATGAAATCCCGTCTCAAGAACCCAAATTACAAGGAGGAACGCCACAAAGGTTGTGATTTACCTTTGATAAGTTCAAGAGTTCAATTAAGAACAAGAGGAGAAAACTCACTCACAATGAAAATTCAATAAAAAAATGTCTTACCCCCTCAAATGAGGCTACAAGTGGTTTAAATAAACAATCCCCAAAACACTAAAGTGAGCCGCGGGTACTGTAGCGTGAACAGTGTCCGGGCTACAGTACTTCTAAAACCCTAGTTCACTTTAATTTATAATTTTCTAAATATGCCCTTGGCCAAAATACAAGGCCTTCCCAAAAACCTAATTCATTAGAAATAAGACATATGTGTGGGCTGACATCCTCAAGCCCACTTATTCTAAACTAATAAGATAAGCTCTTTTAATGAAATAAATAAGTTCATGGTCTTCATTAACAGTAGGCACAAGTCGTGTCTTCCATAGCTTGGATCAAGTGGATCAAAACTGGTTTTGGCTCTTGCTAGCTTTATCCCAATTGGATTGTACCAATCTTTGCATTGCTTCTTTGATCTTCATGGCTCTTAATCTTGTAATTGATCCTTAAGACTTGGTCCACCTTGGGGCCCATCAACAATGGAGAGCAAATGTACTTACCACATTGACAAATATTATGGAAGGCAACGTTCTCTCACCACCTCAGAGAGCAACATGGAGAGGAAAGTGCTCACCCCTGAGTGAGCAATATGGGGAGTACCGAGGGAAGCAAGTGCTCATCATCTAGGCAAGCAAAATACTTTTTCCCAAGGTGGGCACCAAGGGAAGTAAAGTGATCGTTACCCAAAACATACCACAAGAGCAAAAATGCTCATCACCTCTACAAACATCATGGATGAATCAAAATGCTTCTCAACTCCATGAGCATCATGAAGGAGTATGAAGCTCACTACCTCGGCTCGTGGAGAGGGAATGTGTTTGCCCTCGATGTTAGTACCATGGAAAGGAAAAGTACTTGCTATTCAAGAGAGAATCGTGGGAGGAAAAGTGCTCGCCAACTCAACAAGTAATGTGGAAAGGGAATGTGCTCCCAGCACCATGGAGAGTACTAAAGAAAACAAAGTATTTGCCACCTAGACATGTGTGACGAGCACCATGAGAGGCGAAATGCTCGTACTCCAAGTGAATACTATGAGAACAAAAGTGCTCGCCACTCCAAGCAAGCATTACTATAACAAAAGTGCTCGTATCTCTAGTGAGCACCACGAGAATTTAATTGCTCGCCACCTTGGTGAGCAACGTGGAAAGTCAAAATGCAGGCCCTTTGGGTAAGCACCACGAGAGTTGAAGTCCTATCACATTGGCGAGCAATATGGTAAGGAAAAGTATTCGCCCCCAGGTAAGCACTGCGGGAGACAAAGTGTTGGCACCCAAGGTGAACAAAGGGAAGCAAAGTGATCCCCACCTAGGTGAGCACCGATGGAGCAAAACTGCTCGTCACCTTGGTGAGCATCTAAGACGAGCACTATGAAGAGTGGGGGTGAGTCCTATGAAGAGCAAAAGTACCTGCTACCTCGGCGAGTACCAAGGGAAGCAAAGTGCTCACCCCCCAGGTGAGCACCACAAGAGTCAAAAGTGTTAGCCACCTCGATGAGCAATATGAAAAGGAAAAGTTCTTGTACCATAGGCAAGCACGATGGAGAACAAAAGAACTTGCCACCTAGAGAGCACCATTGTTCGAGTTGGACTCACAACAGCATTGTGGTCTATCCCTAGGTTAATTTTGATACACAACATGGTTCATCTTTGGGTAGATATGGACCTTTGACGGTGTCGTGGGTCTACTCGTGGATTGATATAAATTAACAATGCTTTTGTTGCCATAGGTCTTTGCACTACCGTGCTCATTACCACCTCTCACCCTTAGTGTCTCAACCACTTCTTCATGACGCAACATTATTACTCTCATCTACTATTAGGTGATGACCATGGAATCAAAATTGTTTGGTTTTATTTGGTTACAGAGATGATATGAGATAAAATTAAAAATTAAATAAAATATTATTATAATATAATTTTTTTAATATAATTTTTATTTTAAAATTTTAAAAAATTAAATTATATTTAATATTTTATATAAGAATTTAAATAAATTATAATAATTATCAACTGAGTCTCATATGATGTTGATAACCAAACGAGGACTTCACGTCATTTTAGTGGACATCACCCTACAAGTACAGGTTGCCTTCTAAGGAACGTGGGGGGTTTTGAGCCTCCTGTTCCATTTTCAGATTTTTTAACTTAAACGTCGCTTGCATTAGAATTAATGACCCTTTCAAAAACGAAAAAAATTTCTCTGACCCTAGTCTTAATTTAAAAATAATATTATATATAGTTATTGAATGTAATAATGTTCCTACAATTATTTAAAAAAAAATACGATTTATTATTAAAAAATTATTATTTTTATATAAATTCTATATTTATTTATTTTTTTAAATGATTACGTAGTGTTTACGTAATTATAATTACAACTATTATTTTTCTAATTTAAAACTCCTTTAAGAACTCACTGAGTCGGTATGCCACTCATGTATAAATCAAGTAATAATACTAATAAATTTAAATTTACGATAATAATAGTTAATTTATTATTAATTTGAAAGTAATTTACACACTAATAAATTAATGTGATGTACCTCGACATACTTTAGGAAACTCCAATTTTTATAGTAAAATAAATTACATGCTGCTGTTTATAGAAATCTCCAATTTTATTGCCGCCTATGAAGCCATAATGTATAAGGACTTATTTCAATGTACAAATCTTACCCAATAGACATAAATAACTTATGGACTAAATCGAAACAAAGTCCATTGTTCATACAATTTTTCTTTAAAAAAAAAAAAATGCTCATACAATTTCCATATAATTTAAATAAAATAATAAGATTTTATGATAAAATATCACTCGAACAGAATCATTAGAATGGAAATCCCAACACTAACCCAACTTTTGTATGGTGAACGGTGGAAGTGATTACTGACAGCACTGGAATTGTCCGCTTATTCCAATAATGAATTACCTAGACGGTTTTCAATCGCCTGTAACGAGTCACACTTCCTGTTTGATTCTGATATTTGTGGTTGGAAGGAATCGTTTCAGATTAGGTAACGAGCATTAGTGGTCCTGAATTCTTGTTTCGTACAATTGATACACACTCAGAATAAATTGGTTCAGATGGTAATGGGTTCCTCAACACTGACGTCTTCTTCCCAAGTCTTTCTGTATAAATGTTGCTTTTGCCCCATCTGGTGGCAGTGGGGTGATTGGTTTTGCCAGAAGGAAGCCATTTGAGAGAGAGAGAGAGAGGGAGAGAGAGAGGGGGGAATTTTATGATCATGGATAGACAATCTGTTAAGAAACCTCTTCTGAGCCGAGTTGCTGATGATGTCAAGAAGACACATTTCTATGTGTCATTGGCCAAGTGGATTCTCAAGTTCATCATATGGGTCATTTTCATTGCATGGGTTGCTCTTATTTTCCTGTTTCCAGCACAATTTGTTAATCAATTGTTCGAGAAATATATACAAACCACAAGGGGTACTGTTTTTGGGATTACAGGTCGGTAGTTTAACTCTCTTCTTTCCTTCTCCCCCCCCCCCCCCCCCCCCCCCCCCCCCTTTCCTCTTCTTTCTCTCCCCGCCCTCCCCGGCGCCCCACATGATGTTATCTACTTCTTGTTCTAATACTGTAACCTGCAGGAAGCATATTCATGTTGTTCAGTGGTCCAATTCTTGTTATTGCCTTCCTTGCCATAGTTTATCTTCTCATTACTGCGAAAGAGGAGCTTCCCGAGTACGTGTTTGTGAATTGGAGAGTTTTTATTTTCTCCAAGTTGTCCTTGTTAACCCGCGATTGAATCTATGCCTCCCGGGTTAGATTGTTCTCTAACTTGAAGCTTTTACTTGTAGGAAGAAGGCTTCAAAAAATCCAAGTTTCCGCTTGTGGACTTTCCCTGTTCTTGTTGATGGGCCCTTTGGAGTTGTTTCTGCTACCGAATTTATTGGGATTCTCCTCTTTGTCGTGTACGTTATATGGGCTGTATATGCATATACCGTGCAGATACTCAGCTCTGTCTCTCAGTTCCCATTTACTTTTGAACAGAAGAGGTACGACATATTATGCTTCTCATTAGCTTTGTTCAGTTGTCATTTATTCGAGCAGAAATCAGTTGCCTACTTTAACGATGTTCCTATTTGCAAATTTTTATGCTTTATACGTTACTTTTTAGAAGGGTCTTCCCAAATTTATTTTAGGCTCTGCTTTATTTCTGCATTTAACCTCTTAAATTAGTCTTCTATTTTTGGCTCCACAAAAATCTTACCTAAACAACAAACTTTATGTAA
>NC_056763.1:5054934-5202434 GCF_018687715.1 Carya illinoinensis
TCGAGCGTTCGACTCTGCCTGATTTCGCTCGAGCGGCCAATGTCTCTGCTCGAGCGATCTTCGTTTTTCAGCAACCCGCTCGAGCTCCCTGTCGAGCGGCAGTCGAACGTTTGAATCTGCCTAAATTCGCTCGAGCGGCCAAAAGCCTCCGCTCGAGCGAACTTGTAAAATCTGCAACATGAAATTTTGCAAGCCATCAACCTCCCAAAAAACCTTCCTCTATTTTCCTTGAACGAAACAAGGCACCATGCACCTAGGTATGCATCTCCCCTTCCTCGGTTCTCCTTGGCTAAACAAATCCACCCATGCACATTAGTGTGCATCCACCCCTTCCTTCTGTTTGAACCTGCGAGAGTACATTCCAATGTGCATGTCTTCCTTCATACATATGAGAGCTAACACCACACATATAGTCAAAAACACTGGACAGGTTCGTGGATTTTCAACCACTCATAACCATGGCTATACGAAGCTGAGATCCTCATCCTCCATCGTGCAGTATCTCCCCCGCCCAGCTGCATAATTTTTTATAGAGGACGACTCAGGAACCAAGCCGGGTGGTGGTCTTTCAACCCACCAAAATTGCAGCCAACAACTTTTATTAACAAAACCAAAACAAAAACTCTGGAAAATAGAGAGAAACTGGGAAGCAGGGATACTAAAAACCAGAAAATAGCAAAATGAAAACAGAATAAAGAGAGAGAGAGGAGGAAGGGAGAATCCGAGGCTCGCACCTCCCTCGAATGGTTTCCTGAACTTGTTTCCTAAAGAGAAGGGAGAGTTTCTCTCACTAGGTTAAAATCGATTTCCCAATAGAATAGTTATTGACAACAATGGTTGATTGGCCCATACCTCGTTCTTTAAAGCATTAAAAGGCTTCCTTGGTCTTACTGGGCATTATAGGAAGTTCATAAGGAACTATGGTACAATAGCAACCCTTTAAAAGACTTACTTAAGAAGAATGCATTTCAGTGGTCCGATTATGCAACTCAAGCATTCCAAAAGTTGAAGGAGGTGGTGACTAAGCCTCCTGTCTTGAGGCTACCAGATTTCACAAAATTTTTTACTATAGAATGTGATGCCTCTGGCATTGGTCTTGGAGCAATCCTTATGCAAGAAGGACAACCTATTGCTTTTTATAGCAAGGGTTTAAAGGGAAAAGCATTGCTGCTTTCTACATATGAAAAGAAGCTTTTAGCTCTTGTTTCTGCAGTATCTAAGTGGAGAACTTATCTGTTAGGGAAATTTTTTAAGACTAAAATAGATCAACATGCCTTAAAACATCTCCTTGAGCAAAGGGTTGGTACTAAATTCCAACACAAGTGGTTATCCAAGTTGCGTGGATATGATTTTACCATTGAGTACAAAAAAGGCAAAGAGAATGTAGTTGCTGATGGGCTATCTCGAAAGAATGAGGAGGATTGTGTTGTGCTGGCCTTAATCACTTTTCCTACTCCTTTATGGATTCAGGAATTGAAAGAAAGTTATAAACTATCTCCTGAGTTGGATGAAATTGTAAACAAACTTAGTTCTTGTCTACCAGGACTTACTAAATATAGCTTACAACAAGGGTTGTTATTGAAGAAAGGAAGACTTGTTGTGGTTCCTGATTCTCCCTTTAAAATGAAGATTTTTTATTATCTTCATAACAATCCTTAAGCTAGACATGTGGGTTATAAGAAGACTCTTTAGAAGGCTAAAAAGGAGTTTTATTGCGAGGAATGAGAACTGATATTCAAACTTTGGTAAGGGAATGTGTGTTTGTCAAACTAACAAGCATGAAACTATGAAGCCAACAGGTCTTTTACAGTCATTACCAATTCCTCATTCTCCTTGGTTGGATATAGCAATAGATTTTGTTGAAGGCCTTCCTCATCCCAATGGTACTTCTGTCATTCTTTTTGTGATTGATAGACTAACAAAATTTCCTCGCTTTTTTCCCTTGTCTCATCCATTCCCATTAGCTAAAATGGCTTAGACTTTATTCTCAGGGGTCTTTAAACTTCATGGAATGCCTAAAACTATTGTGTCTGACAGGATCCGCTGTTCACAAGTTCATTTTGGAGGGAAATGTTTAAACTACAAGGGATATCATTTCACTATAGTTTAACTTATCACCCACAATCAGATGGCCAAACTGAGAGTTTAAACTAGAATGTGGAAGGGTATTTGAGATGTTATGCAAGTGATAAGCCAAAGGAGTGGAGTAGCTGGCTGTCCATGATAGATAGGTGTTATAATACAACACCTCATTCTTCAATTGGAATGTCTCCTTTTGAAGCACTTTATGGCTATGCTCCTCCAAAGCTACTGACTTATGTGCTTGGGATAACTTCTAATACAACTATTGACCAGCAATTAAGATCCTGAGGTGAGCTGTTGTATTAGATTCTACGGTCCATTTAAGGATTCATCTTGTCTTTCATGTTTCTTGTCTTAAAAAGAAACTGGTGTTTCCCCTTTACCAGTCCTTCATCCAGTTGATGTCCAAGGGAGGGTATAGCTCGAACCTAAAGTAATTCGTGAAAGAAGGATGAAGAAGATAGGTAATCAAGCAGCAACAATTGGTCAAATGGTTTGGTGCTCCAATTGAAGATAGCTCATGGGAAATTCTATGGAAATTAAGGAACTTGTATCCACACCTTGTGGACAAGGTTCTTTGAAAGGGGAGGGAAGTATTAGGGTCTTGTGGACAAGGTCCTTAAAGGGGTGGAGAATGTAAGGTGCAGAAGGGTTAATGGGTGGGCATTGGCTAGAAAGTGTCTGAGTATGTGAATTGGAAGTGAGTATCGAGAGTAAATGAAGAACAAAATGATGCATTTGACATTTAAATGAAACAGTGCGTCGTATGCATAATAGAATTAATGGCTTGAGGAATTCGGTCTTATTTCATACAGTGCCTTTTAGCTTATCTTTGTCTTCTATAAAAAGGATGTAAGCAAACTGTATTTTCATTGAAGAATTTACTTGATTCAGTTTCTTTTTTTGTAAGGAGGTTTCGGGTTCCTCAAAAACCCATTTCAAGAATCAATGTTAGTAGGTTCTTGGTTTCCATTCTATTCTTGAGTTTCTGTTTCTTTTCCAATTTGGAACCTTATAGAATCATGAAAACATTATGGTTTCTTTCCTACCCTATATAAGTATATCATTAGCACGAAATGGAGGGAGAGTGGAGGCACAAAAGGCAGATCTGAAGAGGAAAAAAATACCATTTTTTATTTGTACTTTTTGAGTTTTCCCATGGAGAACTAAATCTTGGGTAAAGCCTAGGACAGAAATTGATTGGTGAAAATACTTTGATTTTATTTCAATTCATACATTAAGTTTTATTGTTTAAGATTCTAGGATTCAATTCTCTATTTGTTTTTTTTTTTGATAGAAAATGCTTCACTGCATATATTCATAAACGAAGTTACAACTGTGACTTAAACAAACTGGAGAACCAGACCATAAGCCAACTAACGCATCTGCTCAGGAGCTTCCCCGTCAACAAATTTCTTTGTGACGGACATTGTCTAAAACTTCTATACCTCCTCTCTTGACAGCAGTCAAAAGAGAAAGCTCTCTGTTGAAACAGAGACAAACGACCTCTCTTCCGAAAAAGAGAGGTACACCCACGCTCCATCCTCACAAGGAGGAGGAGTACAACCACACTCTCTCCTCCTAAGAGGAAGAGTACCAACACCTACATACCTCCAAAAGAGGAGTAGGACAAAACCCACATTCCTTTTAAAAAGGAGTGGGACACCAGGCAATATTTTATTTATAATAGCTAAAACAACATAAAAATAAATACAGAACAACAAAACAAAAAAATAGTAAAGGGCTGTGCAAAACAGAAAGCCCAGCCCAAGACCAATGACCCAAACATCCCCGTGGGGGCCCAAACCGCTAACAAAGAGGCGCCCAAGGATCGGACTAGGGTTTCCCCGCTACATCCGCCGCCCCTTCTTCCTTCTCTGTTCCTGTGCAGTGTGAGTTGCTGCTACCGATCACCACCACAAGGCATGGGAAGACCCACAGTGCCTAGATTAGCCCCTCAAAACCGTCGGCCAGAACCAGATAGAGAAAAACCAGCAGCCCCATTCACGAAACCCATCACTCTGTTACCTAACAGAGTATCAAGCCTCTTGCCTTTGAGCCACCCTGCCGTATCCTCGCCCCACCATAGCCCATCGCCGTCAGCCTTGCGTCGTAGCTAGCTTCTCACCCGTCCAAAACCTCCTATCTGTTTCGCCCTCGCCGTACGTCTCCTCTGCCAAGCGCCACCTCGCAGGATTGCTCGGGGCCCTCCTCGATTTAGGATGGCGCTGTAAACAGGGGCCATGAGCTATTGCGCCCTCTCCGCACGCCTTCAGGGCCCTTACCGGTGATCCTCGCTCCAGGAAGGCGCTGAAACTAGGGGCGAAAAGCTAACCACCACCAACGCAAGAGCCGACTGATACAAAAACCAAACCGAGCCAAGACAACAGACGAAAACAGGAAAAAAATAGAAAAAACAAAGGAACAAAAACTAAAAGGAGGAGGGAGGGAGGGAGGGAGGGAGGAGCCGAGGCTCCCACCTCCCTCAACGGCGAGGGAGCGGTTTGTTTACTTTCTAGAGAGGGGGCAGAGCTTCTCCTTTTGAAAGCTCTGACTCTGTCCTCTATTTGTTTTGGATATTATAAGTTTGAGATAATTATATTAAATCTTGCTATGGTTTAATTTGGTTGAGCTATAGGATTATGAATATATATATTTGTGACTTAAATATGTTTTTCATGCCTTTGATGTGATCTTCTGCTGCACTATTGTTTGTGAACATAGGGTCGTCTTTAGATTTGATATTTCTTTTTATACATGAAAACTTTGGTTTGTTAAGGGAGAATATATTCTAGAATTAAATTTGAGAAAATAGATGCATATAATATCATATCTTCCAATTGAGAATTTGGTGCTATAATTCTTAATTGTGTATATTGTTTGGATTGAAAAAGTCGAAGTATTGGATCTGATTGATGGAAGCCCAAAGATTTACTTATTACATTTTTATCCGTGCCCTAATCTCATTTTAATTACGTACTTTAGGTAGAATTTCTATATTGTTGTCATTTAATCTTTTCCCTTGAGCTTACATCTTGTAGCATTTCTTCCGACTCCCTATGGATCGACACCCTGAACTATACTATATGACCACATATTAGTTTGGGCATAATTAGGACACTTGATACCAAGAGGAACCTTGAGATGAAAATGTGGAGGGAAGAAGGAAAAATCAAGTTTTGTGACTATGCCACTTAAGCAAAACACTATTCCATCCAACCATCCAATTTATGTCAAACCAAAGAAGGTTTCAACCCTAGTGAAACCCTAAATACTTGGTATCCAGCTGAAACCTCAAATGCCTGGTGGAAACAGAAACCCTAAATGGTTTCCCAAACCCCAAAAGGCTACCTCCAAACCCTAAAGTGTTGGCCGATTGTAGCTTAGTGTTTAATCACTTGATTAAATCACTTCCACATACTATTAACCACTCAAGCTCATGCCATTACACCCTCATTCATTATTTTATACCATAGTATTTTAATTGGGCCAAGAGAAATTAGATTTGGGCTTGTTAGAAACTCAAACCATTGAAACGCCAAATGTGGCCAATTCGGTTAACCCCCATTAAGGCTTATGAAATTACACTACCAAGGCAAGGCTTGTAGAGAAAGTTTTCCCCTTTCCATTAGTGTCCTTTCCTTGCCCATGTCATCCCCAAATAGTGGTTGATGGGAAAGCCAAGAGCCACCTCACCACCCTTCTCTCACACGGCAACAGTAGGTTGAAAAACCATGGGCCGTGGCACCTAGTTTTGCTGACACCACATCACCCAAAAGGCCAAAAATCTCCTACAATATAAGTCGTCCATGGCCATTTCATCAGTCCTTTGTCACTTTAGAAACACATTCTTTGAGATAAATCCAAAGGAACTCTCAGACAACTTTTCTAGCCTTTCTTGCTCGAATTTTTTGAAGCTTTTTTATGTGAATTCTCAGGAATCTCTCTCCACATAAGTTGTTCCTCTTTGAGCTAGTTTCTATTGGTGTATTTTGTGTAAATTTACATGGATGTTTGATGGGTGAAACATTTGTTTAAGCATACAGAGGTCATTGTGGGTGATAAATTGGATAGTGTGTGATACTTTGATTCTTTTTATGGTGTTCTTGACAAGATCTTGATTTGATATTTTTATGGTTTATAGTTAACATACTAATATACAAGTTTGATGAAGATTCATTGTATGTTACAAGTTTTTTATAAGAGTTTTGCATAGATCTAAAAAGTTAGAAACTGGGAGTATGAAAACAATTTCTGTTTTGGGAAAGTTTAGGTCTGTTGTTATGATCACATGCTCCAATGAATTTGATATTCACATATGTTGCTCTGATGACTTTGATCCAGGTGTTAGAATGTTATTTGAAGATTTATGGTGTTGATCATGAATATATGAATTTTTATGCATGCAAAGGTCCGGTTAGGTATTAATAGTATGTGAGGCTCACATATGGATCAATCTTTTTTCAATTTTTGGAATGTTATCTTATATTTGATGCTTAGATCTATTTTAGGACTTGAATATTAAGCATATTAGATTATTTCCTGAAAATTTACTTCAAGGAGGTTTTGGATCTAATGGTTTGATAAAAAACCAAATCACATAGTACTTTGTTTTGGAGAATAGGTGCATACTGATTGTATTTGAGTATGATTTTGTGGCTTTTTGCGGTTTTGATTTAACTATTAAAAGCATGATAGTCTTTAGGAATTTTTTATGAACATATTGAGAGTATGTTATGAAACTTTTGGAATTCTTGGAGTTATTTGAAAAGGGATAGACCATGAACATCAGGGGTTGTTTTTTGAGGTCAAAATACTTGAAGTTTTGACAAGAAGGAAGTTGTGATTTTTATGATGTAAATTTTGTTGATTTTTCTAGGATGTTATTTAAGCATAGGGTATGATTTTTGTGTGTTGCATGTTTCAGTTTTAGCATGAACTCCAAAAGTTTAGCATGTCCTAAACAAAAATCAAGAGTTTAGCATGTTTCATGTTTCAGCCTATGCTTGGTTCACTTAGCTATATTGTGTTTTAAATTTTTCTAATTAGATATTTGGTTTAGGAAAAATTTTTCATGAGGAAGGTAAATTTTGATGAGTTTTGGAGTTAGGATGTGAATCCTAAATTAGGGGTAAAATGGTCATCTTACTCTAAGTCAATAATTTTTATTTTTCTAAGTATACTAGTAAGGAGTTTTTAACCTTTAGAAATGTCTCCTTACAGTTCATGTTAGGGCTGCAACCCGAGCAATCCGTTTTGTGCTTGGGGTCAACCCGACCCGACCCGGTGGAATGACGGTTCAGTCCGATTTGACCCAACCCGACCCGCACGAGTTTGGAAGCAACATGCAGGCAAAAATTCGTCAATGGGGGATCAAAACCTAACGATTTTAGCTAAGGTGAGGAAATGGAAGATGGAAATGGAATCTTATGGGCCTACCTGCTTCTCATTGCGCCAGTGTACTGAACCAACCAATCGCCAAATCGACGGACTGTCCCTTCCGATTCGACTTGGACCTCACTATTGGGATCCTCGGTCTAGATCCAAAACACCAAGTCCTCCACGCCAATGGTGGCCTTGTGATGACCGAACCTTGGTTCCTCTCTTGCTTGGCTCACGTGCAAAGGTGGTCAATATGACCACTTGGGGATGGTGGGGTTAAGTGTTTAGGCTAAGATGGGTGTATGAAATGATGGAAGATGAAGGGTTGTGTGGTTCAAGGGTGAGGGGCGCACGGCACAAGTGTGTGCTAGTGTAGGGCCACTTGGAAGATGGTTTAGGGTTTGGAAGTTGTGTTTAGGGTTTGGAAGATGTAAGATGGGTGGCTAGGATGGAAGATGAGTGATGTGGAGTGGGCAAGCTAGGGTTGGCCGAATTTTTGGTGATGGAGGGATTTTAGAAATTTTCCTAAAATCTTGGAAGTCAAACTTCCTTGAATCTTGGAGATAACCTTCCTAAAATCTTGGGATATGATGGAGATATGAATGGCTGATTATGGGAGTGATTTTAGGAATTAATTAGGATTCCTAAATGATACGAATCTTAATTGGAAGATGTAGGGGGCGGTTAGGGTAAAATGGATGAAGCAATCAACTATGGAAAGTTGACAAACACAAGTGGTGGGCGATTTTGAGGCTTGGATGGATTGGATGAGCAAAATATGATATGAACTCCTCAAGAACAATGATGAACACGCATGAACACAATGAAGAACATGCATGGACAATGAAGAACACTCAAGTGCAAAATGAAGAACACTCAAGAACAACGAAGAACGCTCAAGAACAATAGCAAAATACTAATGAACTTGAATGAACCAAAAACATAAACAAGGATAAATCACTACTTGATCCACGGATTGCACAAGTAATGAATAAACCTCATATATTGATAAACACAACTTGGATTCACGAATTGCACAAAGTTGCAAGAACAAGATAGATGAATCACACTTATTCAAAGAATTGCAAAGTGTGATTCTCTCTTTGGGATTCACGAATTGCACCCAAAAAGTCTAAGTGCAAAGGCACCAGTTTATGATCTCTCAAACAATAGTCTTCCCTCTAGGAGTTTGCCAAAAGATCCTAAAGCAAATGAAGGAGGTCCTATTTATAAGAAAAATAAATTGGAAACCCCCAATAGGTCCCTAGAAAATAAATAAATAAAGCAAATTAAATAAATAAAATAAATAACAACATAATGGCCATGGACCAAGGCTAGCCGTGGCATGCATGGCCCATGGTGGGCTAGGTGGTGCACGGTGGTCAGGTTGGTCCATGGTTAGGTGGTGCGATCATGGCTTGCTAGGTGGTGAGCCATGGTGGTGCGCGGCATGGCTGGCTGATGGTGAGCCAGGGTGGTGCGGCATGGCTAGCTGATGGTGAGCCATGGTGGTGCACGGCATGGTGGGCATGGCTTGCTGAAGATGAGCCATGGTGGTGCACGACATGATGGGCATGGCTTGCTGAAGGTAAGCCATGATGGTGCACGGCATGGCCTAGGTTGGTGGCCTGGGCGCTGAGTCTGCAAAGCATGGGCTGGATGGCATGCCTGGTAGGCATGCCACTGACCTGCTTCGCAAGGCATGGGCTAGAGCCATGCGCTAGATGGCACGCCGCGAGGCATGCCACTAACCTGCTCTGCAAGGCACGGGCTGGAGCCGTGCGCTGGATGGCGTGCTTGTGGGGGCACGCCACTGGCCTCTCTAGGTGGTGTGGGGGCACGCATGCACGCGCGTAGATGCACGCGCAAGCCTGCACACATGGTCTGCGCGCGGTCAGTAGCCTCAATGCTCGCCCGCTGCGTGTCATGGTTTGAGCCAAGGCATGCAAGCAGACTAGCTATGTGACTGTCCTGACCCTCAATGGGTCGTGCCGAGATGTGGTCCCGGGCAAATCTCCTGGGGGCTGTGACACTCACGCCCTCCACGTTGATCATTTTTATCGTCCTCATGTGTGGATTCACCTTGCTTGCATTCTTCTCCATCTACATCCATCAGACCGGATGTGTCTTCCACTCTCGACAGACCCAAACGCCACGATCTTGACCATATGGTGGTTGAGATCTTTTCGATACTCGTGTGCTCCATGGTCAAGGGTCTCAAAATTGGTAGAGGAGCGATGGAGATCACGAAACACTCCATTTGTTACCCAACTGCAACCACGCCTTCCACCCTTATTGGCAGCCGGTTTCAGCAGGTTTGACCCGCAACTTCCTTCAAACCACTTTTTTGGACGGGTCGGTTCGGGTCTCAAGGACGGGCCGAGTCATAGCATTTCCTGCACAGGCCTAGTTCCTGTTAATTCGTCATGCTACCCTTACGGTAAGAGCCTCTAACTTTCTTTTAAGATACTTGTGTATGTATGTTGGTAAGAAACCATCATCCATGTTTATTATGCTTGATTACGCCCAAAGAATGACGCAATAGTTGTAGCACAGCTTTGGGGTGTCGATTCCACAGGGAGACAAATTAAAAAAATAGCAAGAGGAACAAAGAAACTAAAGAAAAATATTAAATAAGTAATAGACAACAAAGATTAATTTTAAATGCAAATTCAAGTGAAGTAAAGTGATTAACAAAAAAAGTACTCAAATTTGACAAACAGTAGAACGTCAGGAATCCCTTGCACAAATTTAGTATTTTAATTATTCTTAATTCATTGGATAACTCAATTAGAAACTCAATCCCCGCAATTCCCAATCGGAAGGTATAGATTTATAAACCAGACTTAAATAAAATGTAACCCTTTGAAAAAATATTCACCACTTTTAAAAAACGTGAATTACTACCCCTATTGATAAAATCTAATAACGACAATATACTCAGGAAGCGATATTGCAGCAAAAAACTAAATCAATATAGATAAATAATTGATCCAAACATAATCAAAGAACTAATCCATTCAATAGAAAAAGCATGACTGAATCCATAAACACAATAAATTCTATAATTATTCGGAGAAGAAAACATTAACGATGAATTAAGAATGATAAAACAAAAGAGTTTTAGCAATTGAAAATCAAATACATGAATTAAGAATAAATTATAAATACCATCTAATGTGCAAGTTCATCCCTAACCCTACTAGAGAATTTAGTTACCCATAAATATATTGGACAACAAAAATCTCTAGAGAAAACTGAAACGAACGGTGGCCATGGAAGTAATTTTTTCCTCTCTTCAGATCTGCCTCTTGTGCCTCTTCCTCCCCCTCCATTTCGTGCTAATGATATGCTTATATAGGGTAGGAAAGAAACCCTAATGTCCTCTTAATTTCCGCATAAAAAATCGCCTAAATTTTAAGACTTATCTTGGCAGCCACGTACGGCCTTTAGGATTTTGAATTTGGAAATCCTTATTAGAGACAAAGTTATATCCCTTTAAGTTAGCTTTCCAATGCATCAAGAATCGCATCAATCTGATATATGAGTAAAGAGATAAAGTCAAAAGACTAAAGTATGTCCAGACTGTCTCCTAGCGAATTTCAGACTTGGACTTCTTGTGGTTTCATTTTGTGATTTTTTTCTTTTGCTTTTCTTCCAAATTGCTCTCAAACCCCATGAATGTCCTCCTTTGAATTTGAATGGGCTTGACTTGCTCTTTTATAAACTCTGAAATTAGACATAAAAAAACTGCTTAGGAGTATCCCAACGTAAATAGAAATTTAATTTAAGAATACACATTAATTCCTATGATTTCTATTCACATTTTAGCATTTTAGTCCAATAATAGGGTATATAGAGTGCACTTTCACACACTCATCACACCTCCCAACTTACTCCTTGCTAGTCCCTAGCAATTTTCATGTCAAAACAACGAAAGAGACCAAAGAAAATCACACATAAAGGCCATCAAGTCACACTTTCCAGATTCACATATCAAAACAATCTAAGGAATCTAATACCCCATCAAGATCAATCCACCTATAGCAATCCACAGAGTGTGTGTGTGTTCTTCAAGTCATAAGCATCGTACCACTAACCTTGACACATGCAACATCAAGAACATCTTAAGCAAAATGTTCAACTCCATAACTCACGGGTATAATAGTGTTTCGTGTAAAGGCTCTCTCTATGGTGTTGACAATGGGTGTATACACACTCTCATGGAAAATTAGGCAATTATGTACAAGCAACAAGGAAACATTGATCTTATGATAGGAACACTAACAAATGAGACTTCCATCAATCTTTCCAACAGCTTACTTAGGATCAGAATGATCAACAAAAAAGGTTGTAATGTGGCTTGGTTTTGGGGTTATATAAAAAAAAAAAAAATGAAAGGGATTCAAAAACTTCCAAGTACATACAAAGGGAATTTTATTAAATATCTCAATAGACTACACTTCTCACTTGATATACTCTCCAACTTTTCAGATCATCAAATAATAATACTTTTCCTTCTTCTTCTTTTTTTTTTTCAACAATTTGATGGACAAACACATGCCACTTTTGTATTCTTTCCATCTATACCAACTTCTTTTTTTTTTTTTTGAGCTCACTCAATTGAATACTTTGCAACTTGTACTCTTCTCTTTTTTTCCGTCGTCTTCTCCTTCTCTTTTTTTTAATTGAAAATGATAAAATTAAAAAAAGAAAATACAAATTCCACACCTAGTATACACTTTTTTTTTTTTCGGCCATATGTCTTGATAGCCATACACTTGGAAGTAAAAAGGGTAAGAAAATCTGTGTATAGGTTATACTCCAATGTGGAGAGGCATGGATGATATGGGCATATGAAAAGAAAAAGCTACAAGTGTTTTATTGGCTCAAAGTTGGCTACTAGGGGTCTATGATGGAAAGGATAGCTTGAAAGGCTCAAACGTTAATCCTAAGTTGACCTTCGTCATATCCCAAGTATATCCACCATTGTATCGCAAACCATGTAATGATATTCTCAAAAGAAGTGCCCAATTCAACAGATCAATGAACGCTTATCACAATTTACTGCATTTGTATGCTCTCAATCCTCTCCAAACTCACATGAATACTTAAGCAAAAGAGTTCTCTAGCTACATGTGTCAAACCACCATCTTACCACAAAATTTGGATAAGTGCATTAAGGATTCTGTGAATGTTTCAGCAAAAAATGATTTGGTGGGTTTGGTGAATTCACAAAGATGGCTATGAATGAGAATGAGTACACATGTGAAAATGATGCACGTGTGATGCAAATTAAAAAAAATTGACACATGAAAATATGCCACAGAGTTCCAACAAGCATTTTAAATACTGAATTTGCACCACCACCCCCCAACTTAAATGAAACATTGTCCTCAATGTTTAAGAATCAAAATTGAATGTGGAGTAACTGAAAATGGTAGAATACACCTGATGAGTGACGTGGATAGCTCCCTAAACACCAAAGATGGTAATCTGAAATGACGAAATGAAACTATCCTGCAATCAAAAACAAAGAAAACAACAGTAAACAAAAAGGAAAATAAAGAAAATAAGAAAAAGCAAAAATAAAACAAAGCAAAACAAAATAAATAAAGAAACACATACCTTGGTGGTGTGGTCAAGGTTGATAGATTGGATCCACAAGTGGAATGTCTTCCACTTCCGGAACTTGCCTATCAATTAATATTTTAAGGCGTTGACCATTTACTTTAAAGATCCGACCATCCTTAGGATCCTCTATTTCCACCACCCCATTTACAAAAACATTTTTCACTAGAAATTGGTCAGTCCACCTAAACCGAAGTATTCCTTTGTGCTTGTGAGATCCAAAATCATATAAGCATATTCGGTCATTAGGTTTAAACCTCTTCCTAAAAATAATTTTATCATGAAACGTTTTCATTTTAACCTTATGGAATTTAGACTTAGGCAAAGATTTCAATTTAACTCTTGGTACTTTCATACTTACAGGAATCTGTTTTCCACATTTCTTAGGCAACTCCTCAAATTTCTGTTGCCAAACCTGTGTGCCATAATCCTGAGTTTCATAAAAAACAGCACAAATATCAATAACATCAGATGAATCACTAACAGATGTATTAAACTCAGAATTCACAAGGGAATATTCAAGAGGATCAAAATCATGAGTTGTGTGAACTCCCTTGTCAATGAGTGCATCAATTATATACGTTTGGTGGCACTCGTCATCTGTTGGCTGCTTCTTAATATGGCAAATGTTGACCTCCATGGTCATGTTTCTAAAAGATAACTTCATCAACCCATTCCTGCAATTTATAAGTGCATTAGCCGTAGCAAGGAAAGGTCTACCTAATATGAGAGGAACTTTAGAGTTAGACTCAACAACTGATTGAGTGTCCAAAATTAAGAAATCAACAGGATAATAAAACTTGTCAATTTGGATCAAAACATCCTCAACTATCCCTCGCGGTTTCTTAACTAAACGATCAGCCACCTGAAGCACGACAGAAGTAGGCTTAATTTCACCCAAGCCAAGCTGCAAATAAATAGAATAAGGCATCAAATTAACACTAGCTCCTAGATCTAGCAAGGCTTGCCCAAACTCATGATTCCCAATATTACATGCAATGGTTGGACAACTAGGATCCTTGTACTTAGGAGGAATTCGCTGCTCAATTAGAGCACTAACTTACTCTGTCAGAAATGCTGTCTTCTTAACATGGTGCTTCCTCTTAACTGTACACAAATCTTTAAGAACTTTTGCATAAGTGAGAACTTGTTTAATAACATGCAACAAAGGAAGGTTAATCTTTACCTGCCTGAGGTTCTCCAAGATTTCATTACTAGGATCCAAAGTTCGCATACCAGATTTTAAAGCTTGAGGAAATGGTATCTTAACTGGACTCTTGATTACCTCGGCATCCTTAGGGAACTCGGTGCTATCATTGCTTTGTTCCTCTTCAACATCCTCTTGCTTATCAGTTGTTGGGATGTGTAAAGACTTACCACTTCTTGTCATAATGGCATTGACTTCTTTTAAATTTTTTTGTGCCATATGCTGACCTTGGGGTGCGGATTGAGCTTGAGAAGGAAACTTGCCACGCTCATTCACACTCAAGGAAATCATTATCTTGGATATATGACTCTTTATCTCTTTGTTTTCTTCAACAACCTGCATAATCAAAGATTCAAACTTTTGATTAGTTTTACTCTGTGCCTCAATAAAAGCATGCAAAGTGTCTTCTAAAGGACTCCTAGAAGATGAAGGTGCATGATATGGTGCAGGATATGATCTAGGGGGTTGTGCAGGCGGCTGGTTTTTAGACTTCCAGCTAAAATTGGGGTGATTATGCCACCTAGGATTGTAGGTATCAGAGAAAGGTGCAACAGGCTTCATGTACATAACTAAGGCATTACATTGTTCCTCATACATCCCTCTCATCTCAGCAAATGTGGGACACTCTTGGGCAAGGTGATCTACCCCACCACACACAAAACATCATCCAAAAGACTCTGCATGATTAGCCACGTGTGTTGGCTTTAAGTCTTTATTCTTCAACACCTCTAGCTCCCTAGTGAGCATCTCAACCTTAGCCTTTAGGTTATCTTCTTCCCTAAGATGGTAAATTCTACCACCATTTAGGTTTCCTGCAGGTCGTGACCTATTTGTGCTCTCAGTAGCACTAGGTCCAGTCCAAGTGTGAGCTTTTTCAGCAAGCTCATTGAGGTATTCTATGGCCTCATCAGGATCTTTCTGTAAGAACTCACCATTACACATCATCTCCACATATTGACGCTCTCTAGGTGTAAGTCCCTCATAAAAATAGCTCACTAAGCGCCAATTCTCATACCCATGGTGAGGACACATACTCAATAGCTCCTTAAATCTCTCCCAAGACTGATACAAAGTCTCACTGTCCTTTTGTACAAAGGTGGAGATTTGCCTTTTTAAAGCATTGGTCTTATGTTGGGGAAAGTATTTATTAAAGAAGACCTTAGTCATCTCATTCCATGACCCAATAGATCGTGGTCTCAAAGAGTATAGCCAACTCTTAACTCTATCCTTCAAAGAGAAAGGAAAGAACTTAAGTCTCACAATGTCATCAGTTGCATTTTGACTATGAAAAGTCGCAACTACTTCCTCAAACTCCCTAATGTGCACATATGGATTTTCATTTTCCAAGCCATGAAAAGTAGGGAGTAACTGTATCATCCCTGTTTTAAAATCCAATTGGCGAATATTAGCTGGAAACATGATGCATGATGGTGTGGCTGTGCGTGTAGGGTGGAGGTAATCCTGAAGGGTCCTAGTGGGTTGATCTTCATGTTCACTCATTTTCTCAGAATTAGAAGAATTTCAAACAAATGATCAGAAAAGTTAAACTCAGACTCTAACACAGGTCTACAAGCAAACCGACCAAAGACGTCTCTATACCTGTGCATGCAAGGTGGAGAAAAACGCAACACTAAAAAAAACTACAAAAAGAAATAGAAAATAAAAAAAAAATGCAGCAAGCTAAAAGAGGGAACGAAGTTACCGCCTTTACAAACTGTTGAAAAGAAAAACTCTCTCACAATTCTTCTACCGTCTCCCTGGCAACGGCGCCAAAATTTGATTACGCCCAAAGAATAACGCGGTAGTTGTAGCACAGCTTTGGGGTGTCGATTCCACAGGGAGACAAATTAAAAGAATAGCAAGAGGAACAAATAAACTAAAGAAAAATATTAAATAAGTAATAGAGAACAAAAATTAATTTTAAATGTAAATTCAAGTGAAGCAAAGTGATTAACAGAAAAAGTACTCAAATTTGACAAACAATAGAGTGTCGGGAATCCCTTGCACAAATCTGGTATTTTAATTATTCTTAATTCATTGGATAACTCAATTAGGAACTCAATTCCCGCAATTCCCAATCGGAAGGTATAGATTTATAAACCAGACTTAAATAAAATATAACCCTTTGAAAAAACATTCACCACTTTTAAAAACCGTGAATTACTTCCCCTATTGATAAAATCTAATTACGACAATATACTCAGGAAGCGATATTGCAGCAAAAAACTAAATCAATATAGATAAATAATTGATCCAAACATAATCAAAGAACTAATTCATTCAATGGAAAAAGCATGACTGAATCCATAAACACAATAAATTCTATGATTATTCGGAGAAGAAAACATCAACGATGAATTGAGAATGATAAAACAAAAGAGTTTTAGTAATTGAAAATCAAATACATGAATTAAGAATAAATTAGAAATACCATCTAATGTGCAAGTTCATCCCTAATCCTACTAGAGAATTTAGTTACCCATAAATATACTTGACAACAAAAATCTCCAGAGAAAACTGAAGCGAACGGTGGCCATGGAAGTGATTTTCTCCTCTCTTCAGATCTGCCTCTTGTACCTCTTCCTCCCCCTCTATTTCGTGCTAATGATATGCTTATATAGTGTAGGAAAGAAACCCTAATGTCCTCTTAATTTCCGCATAAACAAATCGCCTAAATTTTAGGACTTATCTTGGCAGCCACGTACGGCCTTCAGGAGTTCGAATTTGGAAATATTTATTAGAGACAAAGTTATAGCCCTTTAAGATAGCTTTCCAATGCATCAAGAATTGCATCAATCTAATATGTGAGTAAAAGGATACAATCAAAAGACTAAAGTATGTCCAGACTGTCTCCTAGCGAATTTTGGACTTGGACTTCTTGTGGTTTCATTTTGTGATTTTTTTCTTTTTCTTTTCTTCCAAATTGCTCTCAAACCCCATAAATGTCCTCCTTTGAATTTGACTGGGCTTGACTTGCTCTTTTATAAACTCTGAAATTAGACATAAAAAAACTGCTTAGGAGTATCCCAACGTAAATAGAAATTCAATTTAAGAATACACATTAATTCCTATGATTTCTATTCACATTTTAGCATTTTAGTCTAATAATAGGGTATATAGAATGCACTTTCGCACACTCATCAATGCTTATTATAAATGTCATATTATGTCATGCTATGATTTATTTCAAGTACATATTTATATATGGGTAAGTTAGCCTTTAACTTACTTGTAGGATATTATGTATGTGTTTAGGTAAGAGAACAAATATTCATGCTCTTATGCTTTTATACATGTCACATTATGCTATGTCATGAAATGTTTATTTGTTACACATTATGCTATGTTACGAAATATTCATTTATTTCATGTTATGCCATGTCATTCATCACACATACATTTCACGTTATGAGATGTCATGTCTTCTATCACTTCGTTTCACGTTATGTCATGTCACGAGTTTGGAGTTCGTACAAAAAAAAGTATTTTCAAGTCAGTTGAGTCTTTCATCTTTATCATGACTCTAAGTACTAGCTGGGCTAATATCCTAGTGGAACTCCATTGTTCACACTGGAGTGTCTAAACTGGTGTGAAATTCCTTGAGTTGACAAAGTACCATCAACAGGTTTCGAATAGGACCTAAGTAACTGGCCTCCAGAGCGAAGTCAGGCACCAATACCGATGGTGCCAACCACAATCCACATTCATGTTATATGCACTCGTGCAGGTGCATATACCTGTCACGAGATGCATATATTAGACACTCTCGATGGGTGCAGATACCTGTCGTGTGATGCTAATATAAACCCACAGGATTGGAATCCCTTGAACCCATAATCCATTTGAAGACTCACCCAAGAAAGCCAAAATCAAGTCAATGGAAAAACATAGATCCATTGAGGAACTCGTTTCAAGAATCTACATTATATGAAAATCTAGATTCGTTGAAAAACCTGTCTCAAGAACCCAAATTACAAGGAGGAACACCACAAGGTTATCATTTACCTTTGATAAGTTCAAAAGTTCATTCAAGAATAAGAGGAGATAAACTCAACTCACAATGAATAAAATTCATCAAATTTCATAATCTGTTTAAAATGAGGCTACAAAGAGTATTTAAACCAAACCCCAATTAAAACCCTAGCCAAAATAAAGTCCCTTCTTCCAAAAATAGCCCTAGCCGAAATTCACCCCAAGGAGAACACTCTATGACCGCCCCCCTCCCCTCCCCCGAGGACTTGGTGCATAATCACAAAACCCTAGTTCCTATAGCCCTTGGCCAAAAATACAAGGCCTTCCTAAAAACCTTAGTTCAACAAAAATAAGACATATGTGGGCCAAGCATCCTCAAGCCCAATTATTCTAAACTAATAAAATAAAAACTTTAAATGAATTAACAAATTGAAAGCCTTAAATAAAAATAGGCCCAAACAATAATTCTAAGTTATGTCTTCCATAGCTTGTATCACCTGGATCAAGACTGGACCTCCTTCTCTCAAGTCCATCTTAAGTGTTAGGCTCTTGCTAGCTTCATCCCAAACGAATTGCACCCATCATTGCATAGCTTCATTGACATTCCTAGCTCTTGATCTTGTTATTGCTCCATCTGGAACTTGCAAAAGATCTTTAAGACTTGGTCCACCTTAGTGTCCATCATTCCCCTTCTCCTCAAAAGGATTTGACTGGAAATCTTCACCTACTTCAAAGGGAAAAAGATTAGTAATATTAAAAATAGTGGAAACATAATATTTACCTAGAAGATCCACTTGACATGAATTATCATTAATTTTATCAAGAATTTGAAAAAGTCCATCCAAGCTATTTTTGTCATCAACAGGTAAAAGCATTAAATCAAAAAGAATAAATGGATTATAGCCATAAACAATTTCAAAAAGTAAAAATTAGTAATAGAATGAACACTCCAATTATATGCAACCTCAATAAATGACAAATAATACTACCACAAATGTTGAAGCAACATGTCTAGAGTCTTCTTTACACCAAGATGTTCCAACAAACCACATCTATGTACAAGCAACTCACACATAAAACTAGTAGGCTCACAAAATCTATTCTCTCTAAACAAATACCAATTTAGTCTATGGCACTTACCAAATGATGTTTTCTCACATACTTCATATACACTAGCAAAGCCATTATCATTAACATACAATTACTTATCATATTCAAATCTCAATAATTTTGCATTTAAAATATAGATAAGGACATACCTTCTTGCTAATGCATTAACCACAAAATTTTTCTTACTATGTGTGTATTTGATTACATGAGGAAAAGTCTCAATACATTCCTCCCACTTGGCATGCATTCTAGTCAGCTTACCTTATCCCTTCAAGTGCGTCAAGAACTCATATTCTTCAAAAAAAGGTCGAGTAGGGATTGTCGTACCTAGCACAAAATCAATGCAATGCTCTATCTCTCTAATAGGTGGCAATCCACTAAACACACCGCTAGGAATCATGACCTCATATCCCTGCAACAAAGAAATAACAACACTAGGCAAAGAGTCATTAAATTCGTTAGTATATAAACTTGCCTTAGTATAAAAACTTACTTTTGTTTTTCCTTTTCTCTCTACAATCTCTCTTTTTTTATTCTCTCGTGCTTCACTCTTTTTTCCTTACTCTTAGCCACCTCTCTAATTTCTTTTTCGCTCTTCTTCTTCTTCTCTCTCTCTTTTTTTTTTATATGTTTCGGCCTCAATTCTCTTTTTTTCTCTCTCTCATTTTTTAACTCACTACCTCTTTTTTTCTCAATCTCACTTTCACTCTTTTTTTTTTTCTCAACCTCACTTCTCAATCTCACTTTCACTCTTTTTTTTTTTCTCAACCTCACTTTTCAGTTTCAATTAGTCATCATGGACCTGTTTTGAAGTTAAAGGAGCAAACTTGATTGTTTTTTCTTTCTTTTCAAAATTGTGCATATTGCTGAACTCGTCATGAATCACCCCCTATCATACTGGCACGGCCTCCCCAACAAAGTATGGCCGGCATGCAAAAGCACAACATCCCAAAGCACCTCATCCTTGTACTTTCCAATTGAAAAAGAAACTAGCACTTGTTTATTTACCCTAACCTCCCTACAATCATTCAACCACTGCAACTTGTATGGTCTAAAGTAAATTCAATTTGTAGGTAAATTCAATTTCTCAACTAAAGTAGTGCTAGCCACATTAGTACAACTCCCTCCATCAATCATACTACATACCTTGTTGTAGATGTGGCATCTAGTATGAAGAATTTTCTCTCTGCTGCTTTGTATCATCCATCTTAATTTATGTATTGAGAGCACGCCTAGCAACAAGAGACTCACCATGCCCTTCATTCTCACACTTATGTTCACGTCTCCTCCCATCTCTCTCACCTTGTAGATTTCTAATCACTACATCTCATTGATCCATCCTATCCCTCACTTCCCCCAACACCAAATTCAGTCGTTTAAACTTTTGTTGCATGGCCTGCAATACAAAAAATGAATTGTTTGCCACCCCCTTCGGTGTTGAATCACTATTATGAGGCATCATAATGCGTTGCACAAAAAAATGTTAGTGGTAAAAACCTCACACACTCACTTACGTATTTACACTCAAATAGTGGCACTCCACTCGTGTTTCACTCTTATGACTTTTCCCGATAATAATCTCACACTCTCTTACCTTTTACCTCAATAGTTTTCCCGCCCAAGTTTTTTAAGAACTAGTTAAACTAAATCAAGACAATACAACCTTGTATTATTCTAACTAGTAATTAGATCTAAGAAACAAAACAAGAAACTAGAAAGGAATAAAATGACATGAGACTTAAGGAATTTATACGAGGAAAATAATAATTATAAAATAAGATAACAACTAGAATGATGTAACAAGAGCAATTCGGCCCCTGTGAAGACAAGGTCCAATCAACAAATGTCTTTATTTCTCTTTTGTTGTAACTATGTAACAATCTTTGAATATGTACCTTTTCTTTTCTTTCTCTTTTTTTTTTCAATTTTTTTTTCTTTTCTTTTCCTTTCATTTCCTTTCTTTTCTTTTCTCACTAATTCAATCACAAACAGCAATATTCAATTGTGAAAATCAAATAATTAAATTCAAACACATGAAATTAACAATGAAGTAATTGACAAACTGAGAGATGCAAGAAACCCTAATCAATGAAGCAAGGAATTCGGCCAACACAACAAAAACTCTAATGCAAGGAATTTTTGGCAACCTCTCTCTCTCTCTCTCTCTCTCTCTCTCTCTCTCTCTCTCTCTCTCTCTCTCTCTCTCTCTCTCTCTCTCTCTCTCTCTCTCTCTCTCTCTCTCATTTTTTGCAGCCCTAACAAAGAACAATGAAACCCTAAGATAGAGTAATTCGGCCACCCTAAGATATTGAGGTTCAGCAGCCCCCCCCCCCCCCCCTCAACACACACCTCTTTTTTTTTTTTTTTTTTTTTTTAGAACCTTAGAATAATGAAGCCCTAGAAATAAAGATGCAATAATTAAAAGATAGAATCAGACCTAATTGGAAACTTGGCTCTGAATACCAAATGATATGAATCCGCAGAAATGGAATCCCTTAAACCCACAATCAATTTGAAAGCTCATCCACGAAAGCCAAAATCAAGCTAAATGAAAAATCTAGACTCGTTGAGGAACTCGTTTCAAGAACCTACATTATATGAAAATCTAGACCTATTGAAAAACCTGTCTCAAGAACTCAGATTATAAGGAGGAATGCTACCAAGGTTGTGGTTTACTTTTGATAAGTTCAAAAGTTCATTAAAAAACAAGAGGAGATAAACTCAACTCACAATGAATAAAATTCATCAAATTTCATAAACTGTTTAAAATGAGGCTATAAAGAGTATTTAAACCAAACCCCAAATAAAACCCTAGCCAAAATAAAGTCCCTTCTTCCAAAAATAGCCCTAGCTGAAATTCACCTCACATAGAACACTATATGGCCGCCCCCCCCCCCCCCCTAAGTGCATAATCATAAAACCCTAGTTCCTAAATAATAACTTTCCAAATAAGCCCTTGGCCAAAAATACAAGGCCTTCCCAAAAACCCTAATTCAACAAAAATAAGACATATATGGGCCAAGTATCCTCAAGCCCAATTATTTTAAACTAATAAAATAAATCTTTTAAATGAATTAACAAATTGAAAGCCTTCAATAACAATAGGCCCAAACAATAATTCTAAGTCATGTCTTCCGTAGCTTGTATCACGTGGATCAAAACTGGACCTCCTTCTCTCAAGCCCATCTTGAGTCTTAGGCTCTTGCTAGCTTCATCCCAAGCAAATTGCACCCATCCTTACATAACTTCATTGACATTCCTAGCTCTTGATCTTGTGATTGCCCCATCTGGAACTTGTAAAGGATCTTTAAAACTTTGTCCACCTTGGTGCCCATCAGATACGTATGTTAATGCACTCACAATTGGTGTAGATACCGGTGATGTGATATGGTATCAACAAGGGCACATGGCTCCAAGGGACCTGTGTAGCATCCATAGTTCATGTTTAATCATGTAGTTCATATGGGAATAAGATTCCAAGTTCATGTTCAATTTCAAGTTCAGTTCAAATTTGGTTCATGTCATGTTCAATTTTAATGTCACATTATTTCACATACAATCCAAGTTCATGTCACGTTAGTTCCTGATTATGTTAGTTCATGTCACGTATTTTCCAAGTCACATCACATTATTCCTGTTCATGTTAGCATTCACATTTTTACTGTCATCCATGCATCTGTACACTGCTAGTTAAAGTTATTTATTAACTTATTGAGATTTGTAATTACATCTCACTTAGTAGTCTCAACTACCATTCTCTCGAAATGGTAGATTATGTACCAGGATTAGGAGACGTGATCGACGGTCGACTAGGCATCAATGCCACAACATGAAGCTTATACCCTCGATGCTACTATTCATCGATAATATGATGGCTTCCTTGGCCGAAATCTAATTATTAGCCTAGCATATTTCAGTAGTATTTACATGTACTTAAGGAGCACTACCTCCAGTACTCGTATTGTTACAGATATTTGGATATATACTGTAACTTTTGAACATCTGTTATGTAAATTTTATGAAGTACGTTTATGGTTTAGGGATATGTTACTTTTGGTACATAGTATTGTTAAAAAAAAATTATCCGCTACAAATATTGCATATTATTAGATGCATACTAGGTATATTGCATATTTAATTATCATGAATTATGGCAGGTAATCTTGTGTTCAGGTCCTAACGCTTTAGAGTTCACCAATTCCCAAGCAAAAATCTGAGGGCATCACACAAAAAGTTCTCTTGACTGATTGCGTCAGTAGTTGTTCATAGTTCCTCTTTGGCGAATAACCCTTTCTCACCTTGGCTGATTGGTGCACAACTTGCCCAAGCTCATCCGTCCCTCTAATTTCTTGTTCTCGTTCTCACAGAAGACGAATTTTCTAGCTTGTCTATCGTGACCGAGTTCCTCATCTCTACTTGGGACAATATCAGCCGGATTTCAACGTAGTACCTACTCACCCAGATTTTGGACTAGCTGCATTGGTGTCCCTTGCAACTGGTTCTTAAGACCACTGGAGTTCTTCTCGTCTTTGCCTTTCCTTCATCTCCACGAATGATCTGTCCCCTTTGGCATTAATTAGGCAGGACCCTCACAACATCATTCTCAAACTTTCAAATAAAACACAAAAAAATATTTTAACTTTTTCAAATTTCAAAATAAAAATAATATTATGAAATTTATATTCTAACAATATTTTAACTTTATAATATTTTTATTCATAATGCGTTAAGTGGATTCTCCTCTAAATTCTCTCTGAGAGAGAAAATAGGTGGAGTGAGTACTCTTGGTGCTCGTGGAGTGACTAAGGAAAGACTTCTCCTTAATTCTTGTAACTGAATTAAGTCGGGAAGTAATGGAGGACCTGGAAACTCGATGGGATCAATTCAGCTTGACTGAAGATGAGAATTCAGTCATAGAAGTGGACTCGATCGACTTGGAGGATGCTGCACAGAAGGAAGAAAGGAGGTTGGTCTGTAAGTTGTGGTCTGATCGTCTAGTGGGAAAGGAGGTGGTCAGATCGACTATGGCTAAGATCTGGAAGGTAAGTAGCTCGTTTTCTTTCCAAGAAGTGAGTACAAACCTATTTGTGATTGTATTTGAGTGTAAAGAGGATGCACGACGTGTATTGAAGGGTAGGCCATGGCTATTCAGTAGTTATGTCCTGGTCCTCAAGGTGTTTGATGGATTTACTCATCTGAAGCAAATGAATTTTGACAGTGAAGACTTTTGGATCCAATTGGTCAATCTACCTTTTGTTTGTATGAACCGAGAGGTAGGGAAACAGATTGGAGATTCAATTGGTGTGGTTAAGGAGATTGATGAGTGGAGAGATGGATCTGGTTGGGAGGGCATTATGAGAGTCAAAGTTGAATTAAATTTAAAAAGAACTATTGCTCGTGGAAGAACTATGAACCTGCTTGGAAAAAAATATTGGATTCCTCTAAGATATGAAAAGTTGCCTAGAATGTGCTTTAATTGTGGAGTGATTGTTCACGGGGGAGAAGGATGTCTTAAGCCAGGTGTTGGTGTAAATGAAAAACAGTATGGAACCTGGCTTCGGGCTAGCAATCTGATGGGGAGAAGGAGTGGGATTCCAAGTGATGATAAATTAGGTTCTGGCTATGTTAATCATGAAGCTGAACATAGGGAGGGGAAAGGTTATAAAAAGAATGAGGGGGAAGGGGAGGATGAATCAGATCCTGATAAATCTGAGCCAACAGGTAGGGATGAGGTGTGTGTTGTAAGTGAGGGAGTTATAGAGCAGAGTAAGCATGCTTTGAAGCCAGAACTGGAAGAAAAAAGGACTAGTATTCCTGTGGTCAATAAAACAATTGATGAAATGACTGAGAAGCTGGAAAATGAAAAAAGTGAAGGAGGTTTGTGTATGTTAATGGCTAGTAATGAAAGGCCATCAGAGACACTGAATGATGTGGAGGTACATGAGAGTGGTGGTGTATTAAACAAAGGAAGATGGAAAAGAAGGGCCAGGGTACTCAGAAACTCTGACAGGATTGTGGTGTCTTCTAAAGGCAAGCGTGGTCTACAATTGATTGATGAGGATCCTGATTTGGAAGAAAACCAGGTGAAGAAAGGGAAGTATGAGGGGGACTATGGAGAGAATATGGTTGCTAAGGACTTGGCGGAGGCTGTTAACCAGCCCCGCCAATCATTATGAAAATACTAAGTTGGAATTGCCGAGGGCTTGGGAACCCTCAGACAATTCAAGACCTATACCTTTTGGTAAAGGAAAAGAAGCCCGAGATAGTCTTTCTCATGGAAACAAGGCTATTGACAAAGAAGTTTGAGTTTATAAAAAAGAAAATGGACTGTGAGGGTTGTTTTGTGGTGGATGCTAGAGGTAGTAGTGGGGGGCTGGCTTTGTTGTGGAAAAAGAATGTTAGTGTTGAAGTGACTAATTTCACTCAGCACCATATTAGTGTGATGGTGGGGTAGGATGTATCAAAGACAAAGTGGCTTTTGACTGGTTTCTATGGCCATCCCGAGACCTCAAAAAGGAAATCAACTTGGAACATGCTGTCAAGTCTGAAACTAGTGAATAATCAAGGAAGGTGTGTGATTGGAGATTTCAATGAAATTGTAGCACAATCTGAGAAAGTGGGGGGGGGGGGGGGGGGAAGAAAGGCCAGAGGGACAAATGGATGAGTTTAGACATTGTTTGGAGAGTAACAACTTGTATGATTTGGGGTGGAGGGGAATGAAATTCACATGGTCCAATAAACATGCTGATGAGTCTTTTACTAAAGAGAGGCTTGACAGAGCAGTTGCCAACCCTCATTGGATGGATCTGTCTTCAGATAGGAGGGTGGAGACTTTGATTGCTAGGCAATCTGACCATAAGCCTATTTTGTTGATAATAAAGGAGGTTAATTGTTTTGCTGGTCCCAGAAGAAGATTATTTAGATTTGAAGCCAAATGGACTCTGGAGGAAGAGGGAAGAAATGTTGTTGAAGCTGCTTGGACAAGAGATAATGCAGGCCAAACACCATTAAAAGAGGTTCAAGGGAAATTAAGAAGATGCAGGGGTGAACTAATTAAGTGGAACTCGCTAAGAGTTTTTGAAGGGGAAAAGGAGATTTCAAAGCTGAGTGAGTTGCTGGAAAAAGAGCAGAAATGTGAAGGGGCCCATAATGCATTGATCATAAGAAGATTACAGAAGAAGCTTGGCTTACTGCTTGAAAAGGAAGATTTAAAATGGAAGTAAAGGGCAAAAAGAAATTGGTATAAACTTGGTGATAGAAATACCAAGTTTTTTCATGAATGTGCTACTCAGAGAAAGAAGAAGAATTGTATTTCTGAAATTCAGGATGCAAATGGAGTAAGGGTGGCTGATCAAAAAGGCATTGAGGAGGTGTTCTCTCAGTATTTCAGAAACCTTTTCACTTCTTCAAATCCATCACCAGAAGATTTTGAAGAGGGATTAAGAGGAGTTGAAAGGAGATTTACTGATGCTATGAACTCAGAACTGCAGAAGGTCTTTGTATTGCCAGAAGTTGAAGCTGCATTTAAAGAAATGGGGCCCCTTAAGTCTCCTGGACCAGATGGTTATGGAGCTTGTTTTTACCAGACCTACTGGAGTGTCGTTGGGCAGGAGGTATGTCAAGCTGTCCTATCCTTTTTGAATGGCAAATGTGAACTTGATTGTAATATTAATTTTACTTATATTGCCTTAATACCTAAAGTTGAAAAACCTGCTGTAGCTAGTGAGTATCGTCCTATAAGCCTATGTAATGTGCTATACAAGATAGTGTCAAAAGTGCTAGCTAACAGATTGAAGAAGGTGCTGCCGGAAGTGTCTCAAAGAACCAAAGTGCATTCATCCCAAGCAGGCTCATTACAGACAATGTCATGGTTGCATATGAAACTTTGCATACCATGAAAACAAGGCAAAAAGGAAGGGTTGGAAGTATGGCTTTGAAGCTGGACATATCCAAAGCCTATGACAAAATTGAATGGGGGTTTTTGGAGGGAGTGATGAGGAAGCTAGGCTTTGGGGAAAAATGGATTAAATTGGTTATGGATTGTGTTACTTCAGTAACATATTCTGCCTTAGTAAATGGACAGCAAAGCAGTATTATAAAGCCATCAAGAGGAATTTGTCAAGGAGATCCTATTTCTCCTTATTTGTTCATCCTTTGTGCTGAGGGTCTGAGTTCACTTGTGGATATGGCTGAAAGAAATGGTGAAATAAAGGGGGTTGCTATAACCAGAGGAGGTATAAGAGTAAATCATTTACTCTTTGCTGATGATTCTGTCATCTATGGAAGAGCAAAACTGACAGAGTGGTACAAGATTCAAAAGCTGTTAGGCACATATGAAAGGGCCTCGGGTCAGTGCTTAAATAGACAAAAAACCACCATTTTCTTTAGCTCCAATACACCTATGGCTGTAAGAAGACAGATTCAGGAAGTGGCAGGGGTAGCTGTTTGTGGCAATTTTGAGAAGTATCTTGGTCTTCCTTCTATTGTAGGTAGATCAAGATATAATGCTTTCAAGCATTTAAAGGAGAGAGTTTGGTTGAAAGTAAATAACTGGAAGAATAAGTTCCTTTCACAGGCAGGGAAGGAAGTGTTGTTAAAAGCTGTGGTCCAAGCAATACCAACGTATTCTATGAGTGTTTTTCTACTCCCAAGGAAATTATGCAAAGAAATAACTGCTGTAATGGCAAGATTTTGGTGGAGTCATATGCAAAATGATAAAAGAGTCCATTGGAGGAGCTGGTCAAAGATGGGTGATGCTAAAGGTAGAGGGGGGTTGGGGTTTAGAGAGCTTGAATGTTTTAATAAAGCCATGTTGGCCAAGCAAGTATGGAGGATCCTGAATAATCCTCACTCTTTGGTGGCAAGAGTAATGCAAGAGAAGTATTTCAAGGGGAAGAATGTTCTAGATGCCAATTTGGGATACTCTCCATCTCTGATTTGGAGGAGCCTTTTTTCTTCTGTTGGATTGATAAAAGATGGCTTATCATGGAGGGTTGGAGATGAGAATGTGATAAAAATATGGAAAGATAGATGGGTACCTTCATCTTCTTCCCATTTACTGCAATCCCCTGTGAAGATGATTCCAGCTGAGGCAACTGTTAAGCAGTTAATTATGGAGGGCAGTGGTGAGTGGAATAAAGAGCTTATTAGAGAGATTTTCAACAAAGAAGAGGCTGAGGCCATTGGTAATATTCCTTTAAGTAAGATGGGTACAAAGGATAAAATGAGATGGGGCTGTTCTCAGAATGGCTTATTTTCTGTAAAAAGTGCATATCACCTGGAACACTCAAGGATAAGGGCTGAAAAGGGTGAATCCTCAACTATGAATGCAGATGAGTTTGGATGGAAGTCGATATGGAAGCTGAAGGTGCAGGGTGTGGTGAAACAGTTCCTGTGGAAGGCTTGCCATGACTTACTTCCAACCAATCTGAACTTAAAAAGGAAGAAAATAGGTGAAAATAGCCTATGTCCTATCTGTGAAAAGGAAGAGGAGACTACTGCAGATGCTTTATGGTGTTGTTCAGCTGCTTCAGATGTCTGGGCAGAGAATGGTAGTCCAGTTCATAAGTGGGCCTGTTCTGCAGGTCACTTTATGGAGCTATGGAAGCAAATTAACAGTTGTTTGGAGGAGGATGGGGTAAGTCTTGTGGCTTGCATGATGAGAAGAATACGGTTGAGAAGGAACTCTTTTATTTTTGAGAAAAAGTTTGAGAGTCCAAAAGCTTTAATTCTTGCTGCCATGCAGAATATTGAAGATTTTAATACTATAAACAATTCTTCAAAACCTAATCGAGTTGACAGGAGGCTGGTTAAATGGGAAAAACCTGAGGCTACGGTCTGCAAAGTTAACTGGGATGCTGCACTGGATGTAAAAAACAAACAAGTGGGAATTGGGATCATTGTAAGGGACTCGGAGGGTGAGATTCTTGCCTGTCTGTGCTCAAGACTTTCTGTTGCTGTTAAGGCTGTAGTGGCTGAGGCATATGCACTGAGAAGAGCATTGTTTCTCTGTTTGGAGCTGGGACTGCAGAAAGTGTTGTTGGAGGGTGATTCCCAGTTGGTAGTGAAGGATATAAACAGTGATGTTGTTATATGGGCAGATTATGGTGTAGTAATTGAGGATGTTAGAAGTTTGTTGAAGAATAATAGGTGTTGGTCTGTAAATTTCAGTCATAGGGAGGCTAACAATGTAGCTCATTCATTAGCCAAAATGGCTCTTACTTGTGATGAAGAAATTGTATGGATAGAGGAGGGCCCTCCACAGATTATGAATGCTGTGTTGAGGGAGAAATATTGTAATGATTGATTGTTGATAAATGAAATATACATGTCATACTTTCAAAAAAAAAAATATTTTTATTCAACTTTTTCTCTTTCATTTTTCAAACCTCATAAAATATCATAATTCAAACCATTTTACTACTATTCACGATCTATTTTATTACTATTTAAAAATTTCTCATTTTATCTCATCCCTAAACATCTTGTAGGCAAATTTTCGAACTGTAAGCATTAACTTCCGGACATCAATGGTCAGGCATCTTAAATTCAGCCTGGCCCATTCTGAGCTGCATATTCTATTAACATCTGGACTAGACGTTTAGGGTTATATCCTAACTAAATTCTATCCTAACTCAGGCGTTTATAGTACCAAATCCCAAACGTGTTTTATGCATTTAATTATTTTCAAAGATTCTATTAAAGAGTTTTATATTTAGGGTATAACAATCATACACCATTGCCTCAGTGAACACATCATCTTCGGCCTAAAGCACTGGGATGTGGAAGCTCAATTTTAAGGACTGTTGGCGTGTGAAGATTGCATCCACTAATTTTTAACTCCCGGCTGAACTACATGCTCGGTGGACAGTCGCGGCGCAGCATCCCGATCTCAACAATGTGTTGCCCAAGTCTTTTAGCTTTGACAGCGAGGCTCTAGTATTTTATTGGGGTTCGAGAAATTAAAACTGAAATTGATGCGTGTGCAGTTTCTGTCAATGGAAGCTGGGCCCCAAGGAAATGTTCAGTCTAAAGTGCCGATCCAGAAAGACAAGAACTAGTTCAAAGCACGAATGGCCATTTCCTCGGGAAGCTTACATATACGGGGATGAATGCATGCAAATCTTCATCCACGCAAATCCAACAGCAATGTCAACAGTGCGACGAGAGTGGATGGATGCAGTACTGAAATTTCAAAAGCCGGACAAAGCAAGATGGTTATGAAGCACATACATAAATCATAACTTTCAGTACTTGAAGAGCGATGAAAAATGATTGTTTAGAATAATGAATCTATCAATAAGTAAACTTAATCTGTAATGTAGCATTAAATCCAATAACGTATTTGGAACTCTTAACAACATTGATATAAACCACGGTACAACTCAAGATAACAAAAATCATACACCAACTATTATCTTATAAGTTAAATTTCTTATTACATTGCCGAGAACATATTCTTGAGGAATTCAACAGACAAGGGCGTCAATTGCATGACATATAATTGTGCAATTCAACAGCTAAATCTAAACAAAAATTACAGCAAAGCCTAACCGCCAACACATAAAACAGATAACAGAGCAGAATTTTGTAGTGAGATGCCATAACCTGAACCCCGTTTGTATTGCTTGAACTTGAAGCAACAACACGTATCAACCCCATCAGTTGGACAGCCATATGCGTTGCGGCAAGCCAAATGGTATGAAAAACTCAAGAATGTTGTAGAACATGTAGCCTTTGTAACTTAGCCCGGGCATTACTCACTATGCAAAAGGCAACAAGAATACCAAAGAAGCCAAGATGGTAAAGGCTGGGAAAACTAGGGAGGTAACTGGCCTGGAACCAGCATTTGGCAACCATGGGTATGCATCTGGAGGCGGCATGACACAGTTATCACCATTGAAATAAATCCTACGTGGGAAAGCCCATCCCTTTTCAAAAGAAAAAGTTGATTTGTCCTTGCGGAAAAGGAGCTCTGACTGCACATTCCCGAAAGGGCCGGCTTGACTAAGGAAATCATTATAAAACTTGACTCCCCACAACATAGCAGTATCATCTGCAAGAGCAAAAGCAAAAGCCATATTCTCAATGATATATGAGAAATAAGATTTTAGAATAATGCAGGAGAAACTTTGCACAACTAAATTTGGGTGGCAAGGTATAACTTACTTAAGCCTTCATAAGGAGTCAAGGATTTGTAATAAAAGCTGAAAATCTGGGTTAGATTATCAAAGTTGGGGTGTTGCACAACAAGATTCCATTGTGTGTAGTTCATTCTGTAGTTGAAATTCGTGATAGTGACCTTCACCCTCCAGTACTCCTTGTAATTGAGTTTCACATGCCAATGGACTCGGATAGGACACATATGGCTGGTGCACTGAACCAGAGGGGTATTACTAGACTTTCCTTGGCCTGTTACTGCTGAAGCTAAATATGGAGATTCTGGACTGTAAGCATCACCAGAAAGAACAAATATACATATATCAATCAGCTGATTTGTCTCCAATTGTTTTTTGCAACTTGTTTTTTATTTTATTTGTCAGAAAAAAGGAAAAACTGTCAGAAGAAAAGGAAAAATGAGAGAAAAGTTTCCAAGAGATAGCAATAAAAAGAAGAAATGAGAGACTTACTCTACACAGCTCCCAGGATCTGTTATATTGTTTTGACAGCCACAGGTGCAAGTTGGGCAATTTACAATTGTGTCATTATAAAAGGAGGAAAGAGAAACACAACAGGTGGGTGTCTTTTGAGCAAGGAATTGTGAATACGTGCAAGTAACATTCCAGGTCACTGCCACAAGAGATGCAGAGCAAGGTAAGATTAACATTAGGTAATATTTTTCTTTCATATCCAGAATTTCTTAATCCACAAAAGAGAAACAATAGATATAATGGTAACTAATTGTAGACCTGGGCATTGCTCAGAAATAGATGAATTATTAAAACCAAAGTGCTCTATATAACTAAGTTAGTATTCCTTGAACTATTATGGTTCATTTTATAAGTAAATATACCCTGAGCCATTATACAATAAATATAACCGTTAAAAGAGCATCAATGTTAGAACTTTGATATCCAAATTCTTTTGTAGCTTTTATCTTCTCGTCTCTTACACCCATCATTTCTATGTTTAGTGGCAGAAAACCCAACTTTTCTTGAATGGAGAGAGGGACCAAGAGTTCTTTATATATTGCGCCAAGTAACTATGATAATCAACAATTATAATTGATAGGCTCTTTTAACTTCTTTTAAAACTCACTAACATTTATTAACCAATCGAAAAAAAATTACAAAGACAAAAATTCAAAAACAAAAGAGATGGAGCTAGGAAAATGGGCATGTTTGGACACCATGAGAATTCACTAAACTTCTCATAATTTCATTCCCAAATATTACTCAAACACAAAACACCTTTCAATTTCAAATTTTAAACTTCTTCATCCAATCATTTACCTAATCATTATTCAAACACAAAAATCAATACAATTTTTACAAACTTCAAAACAAAAATAATATTCAAAACTTATATTCAAAATGTTTTTAACTTTATAATATTTTTATTCAACTTTCTCTCTCTCTCTTCCCAAAACCCAATAAAACATCTTTACTTAAACCATTTTGCTACCATTCACAAAATTCTGAGATAATACAAGTGTCTAAACATGCCTTAAAAGACTACAAAAGTTTTAAAAAAAATTATTAAATTTTAGATATATTATTTTCATTTAAATTTTCTCTTATGCAATATTATTTATCTTTAATTTAATAATAATACCAAAGTAAATAAGTGACTTATATTTGCTGCGTAAAGTACACAAGAATGTCAGTTGCATGTTACCACATATCACACATTCACATATTTCACTCACTTAAGATGGTGTATAATGCTACTGGCTTGCTTATTACAACCCAGCATGAGAGGCATGCAGTTATGCACCTATAAATTATTGTAGAAGCCTTTAGCAGGTAACTTACTCAAAGCCTGGGTGACTCTTCGTTTATCTGCAGTCACAAATTTACTTGGTCTCACGATCTTTGCTGGCCCGCAAGTATATCCAGGCCCAGGAGCTTTCAGGGTGAAGTTCTTAGGTACTCTGACAGTTTTGTTAGTTGTTCCAGCTGCACCCACACTGACCTGGAACGAGCTTGCCGCATTGGCTGGGTCCTGGACCCATGAGTTTATCACTCCCCCTTTGCAGCAATTAGCAATCTGCTGGTTGTATGGAGTTCCTGGCAATAAATCCACCACGGTTGGATCCTTCTTACAGCAATGTGGAATGTTTCCCTTAAATTTTGAACAATCCCCTTGTTCAGTTGTTTGTGCCCCCATCATGCTCCAAATTACTTCTTTTTTCGCCCATGTCCACCCCAATGTCCATCCTGGTGCTTGAATGTGGCGATATTGCTGGAAGTTATACATAGTAACAACAGCCTGCCAAATCAAAAGAGAATGACATTGTCATAAATTGCCTCAACATGTAGTAAATCTTATATTGGAGAGTAGAGAAAAGGCATGATCATACACAAATAAATAGAGTAATGAATTGTAGCTGTAACTTTATATATATTGGTGTTAGCAATTCAGTAACTTCTGTCCAAGTGGGAACATAGACTCAAGCAGAGGCTTAAGCCCAAGAGGGGGCATTTAGCTTGTAATGGTTCTCGCATAAGATTAATGATATTCATATAGCTCTTTTACAACCAACCAATGTGATACTGCCACTTCATAAAAAATACAACTTTTTTTTTTTTTTTTTTTGAGTTTCAAATGTTACATAGCACCCTCTATTTAAAATAGAGTTGTGAAAAAAGGAGTAGTAAGAAAGCTTATATGTGCATCATTATTTCTCGCATAAAGGGAAGTATTGCGGTACTTTTGAGTGTGGGAGCGCCATTGGGTGCATTGGTTCCTCCCATGAAGAGAATACTGTGGTAGTTCTTTTGAGCGTGAAACACCAATAGCTGTATTCAGTTTACATGATGTCCTATGGCTTGTAGGAGTTATGCTTGTGCTTGTAATCTATATCATTGACGGTTTATTTTGTTTAGTATTCCCGTAAATGTCCAATGGATTCAGCTGCACCACGCTAAATATTACTGTCTTATGTGGATCTTTTAATTTATTGCTTATGTGGTGTGCAACTGGGCCAAATTGTACCTGCTACAACAAATATATTTGAACTCTAGGAATGAAAATAAAGTTTCCTTAAATTTGGGAAAGTAGTTGGAGAAGTATGATCTCTTAAAGTACTAGCATGAATATAGGAACCAAAAAGAGCACCACCACGATACACTTCATACTACTTACAACATAGCCATCAGGTGTCCAGCTCATTATATCCCATTTGATTGTGATATTTCCAGTTGGATCGAGTGCATCATAGGCTTCTGCAGAAACATCGAGGGAAAAAAGGGTTAAAACTTGAGTTGCTAGAACTTTCCACTAATATTCTGTCATATTTTATATCAACTTAGATGTCTCAATGTCCTTTCCTTGAATTATACTAAAATAAATTCATAAATAAAAACAGGTGGGACGTTGCACTTCTCTGTTTTTGCCAATTATGAGATACCACCATAACATTAAAGACACAGAATTGACTTTTGTACCTTGCCTCTTCTCCAGATGTTAACGACAGATGCATTTCCTAGCCCAATTAATTGATCAAACACATGAGAACTTTTGTTCTTCTTAGGGTTAAATAGATTCCAACTTCATGAAACGGGAAACTTAGCATTGTTAAGGTCCCTCTACCTAACTACCACACCTCATATAGTAAACCTAGGACTTCAAGCTTGTAATTGCTTGAAAAATTACTTCTGATTACATGATAACTTTACAAATATGCTCAATTATCAACTTCGCTTTCTCAGCCTCTATACTAACTCTAGTAACCAAATTAACAAAGTTTTCTAAAAGCGGAAAGAATTGAGATTCAAACCTCTTTTTCTCCAGCAAATTTTTGGAGAGATTGTCAAATTATAATAACATAACTAAAGGAAGGATTAAAAACACAAATATAAAAGAACGAAAAAAAGGCTGAAGATGGACAAAAATATAAAACACTACTTGAGAAAACCCCAAAAAACTTCAACGAAGAAAAAAATGGAAAAGGAGCAGGAGAAGGAGAAGAAAAAGAAGAAACTATTCTTTTTGGGGCAAAAACTGCTCGCTATGCCTCAGATAGCAAACGTCATTCGAGAAAACCAGTTGTAATCACCACAAATGGCGGTCTGATTTATATTATCCATATATTTTATAGTCATTGATAGACCAAATAAATGCTGAATCAATGGAAAAGAGTCAGACAGAGAATTTTCCAAGTCTTCATCACTGCCTATATCAGATAATAACCATGTCTCACTCCAATCAACATATTACAAGCCCAAATATAAGAGCATTTTAAACATCCATTTGTTAAATTGATATAAATCAGTAATTACAGAAGCACATCTCCAATCCCAACACAAGTTTCCAGTCGATCAATTATATATCAAACGGCCAAATTCTTGCAAAATGGAACAGATCTCCAGCGAGCTAACCAATAGTCAGCAACACAACAATAATTAACACTTCCAACATACTAAAGTGGTAAAGATGGACATGAAAGCCTGCATCGTGAGGCACTGACCTGTAGAACTAAAACTGGAGCAGGAAAGCAACAAAACAAGCAGAACAGCAAAGCTGCTAGGCTTAACGGGTCCAAACGCTGACGAAGAAAGAGATCCCATTTCTTGGTACAGTTTTGTTATTGGATGTGATGTTTAAGCACTGGCTTAGCACAAGATCTGCAGAGAGGCTCTGTGGGGGAGAGAGAGAGAGAGAGAGAGAGAGAGAGAGAGAGATGGCTGGAAACGGAGGCTCGCCCTTCTCTGTTTCACACGGCGAGTGGCTTTACGGAGCTTTTAAAGTGAACTCGTTAAAGTCACTCAAATCGCTGTTTTGCTGAGACATCCGGTTAATGTGACACAGCTCTATTTGTCGGTCGCTTACGGTAATGTCACATTACTACCATACCCTTTGTTCATTTAGGCAAAAAATAATGCCCAAGATAATTAACCTACGAAAATTGCTAGAGACATGATTATAGAAACTAAATTTATAATTAAAGTGGCTTCATAAAATTATTTCAATTTATTTTATAATAAAAATAATTTTATAATTTGTCTTATGACATTAAATTAATTTAAGCTCTACAAATATGGAATAATTATATATGGAGATGGTTAGGGCCATTTTTGGAATGAAAGACAGTATATTTTGACTCATTCCTAGACATCTTGTTATAATTTGAAAGACAGTATATTCAAAAGAAAGTATTTATTATTTTTACCCTACACATTATATATTATATATCATTTTTTTTAATAGGTACAAAATAAAGAGAAGACAAGTAGAAATTTTTAATTAATCTAATAGAAATAAAAAATATAAATATGAATATAAATATAATGCATGGTATATAATATATAAAATGCTAGGAGCAAATTTCTGTTTAAAAACGGAAAATCATTGAAAAATGACCATGTGAAAAGACAGGACAAGCCGTGTGCCACATGGCATCCTAATGCTGTCGGTGGAGAGAGATAGGATGTAATACCTTGTTTGTGCACCTGTCTTGAGAGTGATGTTCTTTAGTTTCTTGATTGCATCATTGCATGGTGTTCAAATCTTTTATATGTGTGTGGACCCATGATGCGTTTACCGATTATATATTTTATTTATTTGTATAAGGATATCCAAGTATTCTATTCCATACGGTGGTTATCAATTTTATCTGCCTGGCATGCGTGTGTTCATGGACTCCGAATCTACCACTACCACGCAAGGTGTATTGTATGTATTTTCACGAGCGTGATTTGTCTAAAAGCTGATTTTATTTGCTTATACTGAGGAATATGGAGAGTTATTCTCAGATATTTTTTTAAAATATTATTTAAACATACAATAATTTTTAATTTTAAATATTTATTTTTTAAATCTATTTATTATAATGTTTTCAAAGTTTCAAATAAAATAAAATAAAACCAATACAATTTTTTACAATTTAATAAACAATAATATTCAAATAATTTTTTAATTTTATAATATTTTTATTTATTTTTTTCTCTCATTTTTCAAAATTTTATAAAATATTATAATTCAGATTATTTTACTACTATTTATCAATAATTTTATTACTATTTATATATATATATATATTCTAAAATATTTAAATGTACAAACAAGCCTTAAAATGTACAAACTAGCATTTTCTTTTTAGATCATTTTTTGAACCCATGGATCAACATTCCAACAAACCAAACAGCAACCTAGCTAGCTAATAAAAAGTAAATAAATTTGAGTCTTGTAATTAATTACATCTATTTCAACTGTTGTGTGTGTTAGTGATGGTGGGTGACTTTATTTTCTAACTTGATGTAAAATGTGAATGAATTTCAAAAGTTTGAGATGGAGAGCAAGGTATATTTAGAGATGCTTGTGTTGGGTGAAAATTCCAGGTTTTTTATACTTTCTTGTTCTCTTCCATTTTTAAGTAAATTTCTATCATTTCTACATTCTTAACCCATGATCTTCATATATCTTTCATGTAGAAAACTGAATGGCCTTTATTTGGACAGCAAGCATGCTATAGTTGGAGGTGGCTTTGGCCGGAACATTTTATTCATTTTTGTAAAGAATAGGTGCAATAATGGTATGTGTTGGATGATTAGAGAAATTTTAGTAGTACTTTGAAATATATCAAACTACCCCTCTATCTATATAAATTATAATGTAAATGAATTTATAATTTGACTTGGGTAAGGATCCTTGAGTACTTTGTTGTTATTTTCTATGTACCTTTTGTATTATTAAGTAAAGGGAATTAAATCATAGCTAATCTACTAACTTTGTTTCTAATACAAGTGAAAAGAATATTACTAAAGCTGTATGTTTCAGTAATATTTTTTTTTTAATTTTGTAATTGAGTATTTGCAGTGCTTTTTAGTCGCTGCAAATAGGTCAACACCCGTCGTAATTGATCTGTTTCAGCGATTTTAGTCCCTAAAAAAAATGTTAAATGCAATAAAGTAAGCAAGTGTTGCTTTTGATATTGGGTATTTGCAACACTTTTTGATTTTTTGCAGCGATTTTAATCTTTGGAAAAAATGTTAAATGCAACAAACAAAGCAAGCGCTGCTTTTGATATGGCGCATTTGCAACGCTTTTTGATTTTTTACAGCGATTTTAGTCCTTGCAAAAAATGTTAAATACAACGAAGGAAGCAAGTGCTGCTTTTGATATAGGGTATTTGCAGCACTATTGAGAGCTTTTGCAAGGATTAAAGACGCTGGAATTGCTTAAAAGTAGCGTAATGAGAATTTCATAACTTATTTCTAGCGTTATATTTTATATTTTGCAACGAAAAAAAATGCTATAATTGATATTAATTATAACGTTTTTTTGATATTATTGCAATTGATCAAAAAAGAAAGAATTATAGCGTCGAATGTGCAAAGAATATAAAAATTTTGTAATTGAGATATTGTAGCATTTTTATGTAAATATTTAAGCGTTACAAAAGACCAAGTTTCTTGTAGTATAAATATTTCGTTACGAAGATGCTGACATTCTCGTATGTACTTGAGGCACATATTAATCTTGGAAATGATTGACATGAGTATATATAGTCATTTCTTTTTTCATTGATACAGTCAAGTTTGATTATAAGTTAACTAACAAGCTGACTAACATCGGCATACAAGTCTTCGTCTTCATGCTCTAAAGGGAAACAAATTCCATATATAATAAAGTACGGTGATGCATAAAGCCAGTTATTCAATAAATATTATATTATTTGATGATATAACAAGTGTTGCATCCTGTAATAAACTGACACCAACGTTATTATAATGAAAAATCTTTACCAATAAATAGATTTTATAAAAATAAATTTATAAATTAACGTAATTTGATATAACTATCTATTTTGTTCTAAAAATAATTTTTATAATTTGATACACCATGTGGTCGAATTATTTTGAATTATGAAGTTAAAATGAAAGTGATAAAGATATAAGAGATTGATGACCTATTTATTCCATTTCATGGGAATTGACAATGATAAATAAATTAATATATTCATTTCAAAATTTGGACCAGTTCTAATAAAAATTTATATTATCAATGTTTTTTAAACAAAATAATGTTAATACAAAGAGAATAATTTCATACTTGATATGGTGTAAAGAAGGGAATTATACTCTTCAATCATCGGGCAACAGGTCATCATTTTAAGAAGATTACAATATAACTGGTCTTAGGTGGTTATTTCATAATGTTGGTGTCATCTTTCTCATAAACTGACACTAACAATATTATAATGAAAAATGCTTCATTTATAAAGAAATTTTATAAAAATAAATTTATAAATTAACTTAATTCGACATAACCGACTATTTTATTTTAAAAATAATTTTATAATTTGATATACCAAGTTATCAAATCATCACTATTTATGAAATTAGAGTAAAATTGGTAAAGATAAAAGAGATTGACCCATTTATTCCATTTCATGAGAGTTGATAAAGATAAATAAATTAATATATTCATTTCAAAATTTGGACCAATTCTAATTATTCTCAATGTTTTCGACACAAAATACTGTTAATACAAAGAATTATAACTTCTAATTGGACGTGGTGTAAAGAAAAGATTTATAACTTCAAATTAGATCTTTATAAGAAGATTACAACAGCACCGGCCTTAGGTGGTTATCCCATACAAACTCCCCTCTCTTTTTCCATTTAGTCTTCCTCCGATCCTAGCTCCTTTGGCATTATCATCATGTATTGATCCTAGTGTAATTAACCCAGCTCGAGATTGCATGGATTTGAAGCAAGAAAGTAGGAGTATGATTGGTTCAGTTTGGTTCGATTTTGAATAAAAAATTTGAAACCGAACCAGTATGAATCGGTTTTACATTTTCAAAAATTGATTTCACAATAGCTATCTCCCTAAACCAGTTCTTTCGGTTTTACCAGTTTCGGTCCAGTTCGATTCGGCTTTTCAGTTTTAATATACTATATTATATGTTATAATATATAATATAATATATTATAGTATATAATACTATAGTGATAATATATTGTAGTATGTTATGATATATAGTGATATAGTATTAGCATAACTATAAATTTGCACTATATAATATTAGTATAACTATTAATATAATAAACTATAGTGATATAAGATTTTAAAATTTAATATTATATTAATTAGTAATTTATCATATAATATAAAACTAGTTTATATATAATTATATATTATATATAAAAATTATGTACAATATAAAAAATTAAAATATATATATGAACTAGTCCGGTCCAATTTGGGTTTAGGAAAAAAAAAAAAGAACTAGACCAATTTTTATCGGTTTTAGAAAAAATAAAATCTGTATTTTTATCGAACCCAACTCGGTACCGAACCAAACCTATCAGTTCGGTCCCGTCCGATCCAATTTATCGATTTATTTTTACACCCCTATTAGAAAGTGTCGTGTATACCGTGATTTTGATCCCTTTTGAGGCCAAATGTTTAGAAAACTGGAGCAATGGATTTATATAGGCCTATGGCCTTGTGATGGAGATACAAGACGAGCCATTCATAATGCCACTAGGAGAGCTAGGCATGCTGAGGCTAGGAGGCTTGTATTGGGTTGCATGCATGGCTCGAGTGGTGAAGTGATGGGCATCCAAGACAAGTGTAATTAGAGGAGTTTCATATGTTGGCCAATTCCTTGATTTTAGGGGTTGGATGACAAGATGATAAGGTTGGATGAGAAGAAGGTTGAATGACAAGATGACAAGTTCTTAAAAAATAGGGATAGAGGTGCCATTCATAGTGGTGGCTGGCCATGATCCTTTTATTTAGAGATTTATTTATTTTTAATATGTTTATGTTATTTCCTAGTTTATTTTCTTTATTTTAAACATTAGATGTTGTTTCTTTAAATTTAGGATTCCTAAAATTTAGGAGTGGATCTAAAAGTAAGATCTAGATCTAGGTTAAGGGAAGAGAGGGGGAGGCATGTGGTGCTTTATATATATGTATATATATATATATATATTTCTTTACATTGTTATTCAATCAATTATTGTTATGTTATTTTTAATGAATGAGATTTTTCTCTTCAATACTTTTGAGAGTTAAGTGCTAGTCCAAGCTAGTCTTAATTTTCACCAATAAACCAATTTGAATCTTTGTGTTGCCTTGAGGTAATCCTAAATCTAGCCAACCAACATGCAAAAACCCTAGATCTAATCACCCAACATGCCAATTACAATTTAGTGAGAGTGAGACTTCCATCAATTAGTGCTTTCATTGAAAGAGATCCAACCCAAGGAGAGGAAGCCATGACCGATCGATAACCAACTCATAGAGAGCATATTGGAAATGTTCAAGCCGCTTTGGAGGCACAACAAATAACCACCAATGAAAGGATTGGAATGATTAAGGAGGTGCTCTATCAATTGGTAGATCAAAAGAGGAATGGAGAGAGAAGGCGCCATAGGAGAAGAGCCCATAGTCTCCCGAGGGCTCCATTGGATCTAGAAGACGCCAACATCGTGAAAGGGTGGATGACTCAGATTCATCTTCTCAAGATTTCTCAAGCACTCATGAGGGATCAACCGGGGAAAGTGAAGGAAAAGAAGGGAACCGTGATGAGAGGAGAGGAGCATGTAGGGGGAAGTTCTCAAATCAAAGATGGACTTTTCAAAGTTCAATGGTGATAACCTGAGTACATGTGTTAGTAGAGTCGAGCAATACCTTGAGCACAATCACATGGTGGGCCATGCAAAAGTGTCCTATGTCGCTTACTTCCTTGAGGGGGAGGCCAACCAATGGTGGCAATAGATGAGGAAGACATATGGGGCTCAAAGGAGGGAATTAAAGTGGAAGGAGTTTATCAAGGAGCTTTTGGATTCAGGCCAACCGATTGTATGGATTACCATAAGACTCTCTCAAAGATCAAGAAAACCGGATCTTTAAGAGATTATCAAAAAAGTTCAAGTACTTGTCCACTAAAGTACATGGGTGGTCAGAGAAGGCCTTTATTGGGACCTTTGTGGGCAACTTGAAGAGTGAGTTGGCAACGGAAGTGAAGCTTAGGAAACCAAAGACCTTAATGCAAGCTTTGGAGGTTGCATGGGTTAAGGAATTTCAAATCCAAGATCTAAAGAAAAGTAGCTGGTTTGAAGTGAGGAAACCACCCCTAATGGTTTCCAAGATCGGGGCAAACAAGACTTTTGGCAGGGCCTTCTCACCAGGAGGTCGTAGTGGAGGTGCATCAAATGGATCTAAGCCTTTACCCGCGGGGGTGAAGAGGCTATCTTGGGAGGAGATGCAACGAAGAAGAGAGAAGGGGTTTTGCTTCAACTGCAATGAGGTTCACTATGAGCCATAAGTGCAAAGCCAAGCAAATCTTTCTCATAGAGATGGAGTTCAAGAAAGAGGAAGAAGTAGTGGACGAAGAACAAGGTCAAGAGAAGCAAGATCAACATGAGGCTGAGGGGGGAGACCCTCATATTTCTATTCATGCTTTGGCAGGTGTTGTCGGGCCTAGAACAATGAGAACACAAGCACACATTAATAAGATGGAGGTAACGGTTCTTGTGGATAATGGTTTGTCTCAAAACTCCATCAACTCTGAGGTGGCCAAAAATTTGGGGTTGCCTATGACTTCTATCACTCCATTTGATGTCAAGGTAGCTAGTGGGGAGAGGTTGATGTTAGAGAAGTATATAAAAAGGTATGTTTGAAAATATAAGATCTTGAGATTGTGGTAGACTTGTATTCTTTGCCTATTGTTGAGTTGGATGTGGTGTTAGGTGTGCAATGGTTAGACGAGTTAGGGAAGATAGTGTCAGATTATAAAAAGATGACTATGGAGTTTATGATGGGGGTAAATGGGTGACCATGAGAATGAGTGGAAGATGAGGATGCAAGGCTGTGGGACCTAATGAGATGGAGAAGATCTTGAATCGAGGGGGGCAATGTTTTGCTATCACATTGGCCTCCCAACCGAGGGGTTTGAGTGAGGGGCATGAGGTGGTAGATGGAGGCTTGGAGAGGGAGTTAGGGGCTAAGTTGCCTCTTGATTTGAGAGAGTTATTGGGAGGTTCTCTAGAGTGAAAGAGGATCTGAAGACACTTCCACCCTCAATGGAATTTAATCATCACATTCCTTTGAAGGAAGAGCCCAAGCCGGTTAATGTTGCTCCTTACCAGTATGCTTGCTACCAAAAGACTGAGATTGAAAAGCAAGTCAATAATATGTTGGCTAATGGGCTCATCCGGACAAGCACTAGTCCATTTCTCAAGTCCAGTTTCCTTGGTGAAGAAGAAGGATGGCACATGGAGATTTTGCACTGACTATCGAGTCATGAATGAGGCTACCATCAAGGATAGATTTTCGATCCCGACCATTGATGACATGCTAGATGAGCTTGGAGGTTCTATGTTCTTCTCCAAGCTAGATCTAAGGGCTGGGTACCATCAAATAAGGGTGCATGATGGGGACATTTACAAGACGGCTTTCCAAACTCACAATGGTCACTTTGAGTACTTGGTGATGCCATTTGATCTATACAATGCTCCTTCAACTTTTCAAGCATGCATGAACCAAATCATTAAGCTGTATTTGAGGAGGTATGTGTTAGTATTTTTTTTATAACATTCTTATTTATTCCAAGACATGAGAGGATCACTTGGGGCATTTGGAGGTTGTTTTGGGTGCTACTTGACAACTCATTCTACATTAAGTTGTCCAAGTGTGCATTTGGCCAAAAGGAGATTGAGTACTTGGGGCATTTGATCTCACATGTTGGGGTCAAGGTGGATGCAAGGAAGGTGGAAGCTATGGTGGCTTGGCTCAAACCGAAGACTATCACCAAATTGAGGGGCTTTCTTGGGATCATGGGTTACTATAGGAAGTTTGTCAAAGATTATGCTTCCATTGCAAGACCACTCACCAACATGCTCAAGAATAATAATTTTGTTTGGAGTGATGAGGCGGAGAAGGCTTTTGAAGATTTGAAGAAAGCCATGACAACTACACTCATCCTTGTTATGCCTAATTTTGAGAAGGCATTTGAGTTACACACATATGCAAGTAATGTGGGCGTAGGGGATATTTTGACACAAGAAGGGAGGCCACTAGCCTTCATTAACAAGGCCCTTGATATTCAAAAGAAAGGGTGGATCGTGTATGCACAGGAGATGCTTGTCATCATGGAGGCTATGAGGGTGTGGAGGCCTTATTTGTTAAGAAGGAAGTTCTCAATAGTCATGGATCAACAACCTTTGAAGCACCTTTTGGAGCAACGAATCACCACTCTGGATCAACAAAGTTGGGTATCTAAACTTCTTGGGTTTGAGTTTGATTTGGTGTATAGGCCGGGTAGGGAGAATCGGGTGACTGATGCCATATCAAGGAGGGAAGATGGTAAGGTATTGGAAGCCCTCTTGAGTCCTTCATGGGGAGTTTGGGATGAGATTAGAGAGGAAGTAAAAAATTATCTAAGGTGTAAGGAGGTGATGGAGAAGCTATATGGATGCTAAGGGAGTTGAAAATTATGAGATGAGTGATGGGCTTTAAAATACAAGGATAGAGTGGTGGTGTTGAGTGTAGGGGGAGGTGCTGAGTGTAGGGGGAGCTTAAAAGGAAAATCTTGAGCCACTTTAATGATTCCAAGAAAGGGGGACACTCAAAAGTGTACCGTACTTGGGTAAGGGTGGCTAATTTGTTTTATTGGGATGACATGAAAGGAGATGTGATGGAGTATGTGAGGAGATGTGATACTTTCCAAAGGGTGAAGAGTGAGAGTAGCATACCCAAGGGGTTGATGCAACCCTTACTGATCCCTATTCACACTTGAGAGGATGTTACCATGGATTTTGTGGAGAGGTTACCACTCTCAATTGGTTGTGATGAGGTGCTTGTGGTGGTGGATCACTTGACTAAGTATGCACACATCTTTGCCATGGTGCATCCATACATAGCCAATACAATTGCTAAGTTTTATGTGGATCCAGTGATGAAGTTTCATTGGATGCCGAAAAGCATAGTGACCGATAGAGATCGTGTCTTCTTGAGCAACTTTTGGAGAGAGTACTTCAAGATGCATGGGACGAAATTAGCCCGAAGTTCTACCTATCATCCCTAAACCGATAGCCAAATGGAGGTGACCAACCGGACTCTTGAGCAATACCTTAGATGCTTTGTGCACCAATACCCGAAGAAATGGGAAGAGTATTTGGCAGGGGCTGAATTTTGGTACAACGCATCATACCACCGGTCTATCAAGATGACATGATTTGAGACACTTTATGGGAGACCACCACCTGTGCTTGTGGCCTATAAAGTGGGGAGTTCACCAAATAATTTGGTGGATATGGAGTTTAGAGATAGGGATGCAGTCTTGAATGATCTCAAGAAGAATTTGGCACGTGCTCAAGACCAAATGAAGAAGCACTTTAACAAATGGAGGAGTATGGAGTCCTTTGAACCGATTGAGTGCGTATTTCTCAAGTACCTACCAAGAGAGTACAAGGCACTATCCAAAGCAACATTAATCAAGTCGAGAGTTAAGTATTTTTGCCCATATCAAGCGTTGGAGAAGTGTGGACAGCTTGCATACAAGCTAGATCTACCGGATGTGTAACACCCATCCTTGTGGTGGGTCCTTTGGAAAATGATTCTATGAAAAGAGACGGAAATTATCGTTCGTTTTGAAATTTCTTTTCATTTCATGCTAGTATATAAAAAACTCCACGTTTATAAAATAAAACTCATTTCTTAATGTAAAAGGTCACAGCGAAAAATATTAAAATTTATAAATTAAAGTCTCTCGTACAAAATATTATGCCTAGGCTTTCGTGCTCTTCCCCTTAGGCCATGTCCGTCCTGACACGTCATGCTTATCTTACCTCTAAGAAGGTACACATAAAAACTAAAATGAGTTGATGACTCGTAAGCATTACTTCATACAGTTAAAATATAATAACATAGGTTTTCAGTCATGCATTCATCATTCCATACATACCATATATAGACATTCATTTCATTTTAAAACGTTGCGAGGTGGGATTTTTCTTTAAAAATGGGTTTCTTTTTATAAAACAGTTCTCCACGCCTCGCTGCCTTCATTTCTTAAAGAGTCTTATCATACATAGATTCTTTCTTAACATGCATATATTCTTTCTTATCACTTTCATTGGCCGTTGCACATTGTTATATCCCTTTTGTGAGGGTTAGTAGTCTTTTGGACCTTGATTCCACCTATGGCCATGGGTTAGGAATCCATTCGGTTATGGTGCAACAATGGGTGCACTATCAGTACTACTTGCCCGGTATTGTAATCTGCCCAGTCTAATCCTTTGGTACCTTTATCCATTCATTCTTGTGGCCGTTATATATATTCATACATTAAAGCATTTAGTCGTTTCATTCATTTCAGTCATTTCAATCATTTTCAGTTCTTTCAGTCCTTCAGTCCGTTCATTTATAGAAGTCATTTAAAAGCATGACCTTAAACATCATCTTTCATGGCATCATTTAAAACATCGCATCATTTAAAACATCAGATCATGCATCTTTCAAAGCATCAATTCATAGGGGCATTTAAAACACTTTCTTTGTGTCGTTTAAAGCATAAGACATAAGCATTGACATTTCTTTTCATTTCTTTTCATTTGGTTATGGTGCAACACTGGATGCACTACTAGTACTACTTGCCTGGTATTGTAATCTTCCCAGTCTAGTCCTTTGATACCTTTATCCATTCATTCTTGTGGCCGTTACATATATTCATACATTAAAGTATTCAGTCGTTTCATTCATTTCAATCATTTTCAATTCTTTCAGTCCTTCAGTCCGTTGATTTATAGAAGTCATTTAAAAGCATGACCTTAAACATCATCTTTCATCACATCATTTAAAACATCGCATCATTTAAACATCAGATCATGCATCTTTCAAAGCATCAATTCATAAGGGCATTTAAAACACTTTCTTTGTGTTGTTTAAAGCATAAGACATAAGCATTAACATTTCTTTTCATGAAAATACATCCAGTACTTATTACGTATAGCATCTATTCACATGTATACACTTAATACTTTGGGTGCATAAAAAAGGGCTGCCAAGGAGGGCTATTACACACTTATACTTGAAAACTTATACTTAGAATTCTTTCGTAAAATGTGTTTCGTGGTGTTTCGTAAGGGAAAAATATTTCATTTTCATTTCTTTTAGAAAACTCTAAAAGAGTATGAACATAATACTTACTTGGACTCCATGCTATACTCATTTCATGCAGTCCATTCATGTGTGTGTCAGATGGCAACTTATACGCATACACAATCTCAACGTCATTCTCTATATAGTACATAAGCAACAATAATAGAAATAGAATTACACTTCACTTGGAACACTCTCCATCCATCCATGTGTTCTTACATGCCATTTACTATGCTAAAACCTTCGGAATCCATTTACCGTCACTACCTCTATCTTCTACGTCTTTCTTATCACGTTTCCTCTTTCTAAGACCCATTTGGGTCACCTTTTCCAAACTCAACATTCTACTTCGAGGTCTTATTATTTAAAGTGAAACTTTGTTATTCACCTTAGGGTTAAGACACTAAGATCTTCCTCTTACTCTCCTATTAACCACATTCCGATACATGATTCAGACCAACTAAGTCACGCATCCTAATCCTAGACAACTTACCCATTACTACCTTCATGTATCCTAACCCATACTCAATCCTTATTCTCATCTATACATGCCACATGACTTTAAGCCAACTCTGAGGCTTAAACATCGTGTAACCATGCTTAGAACAGATTACCCATTATATATGGTGAAACCGTCAGGTACACGTGTCTCACTAGATGCACATGTATCTTTTTTTTTTTTATCACGTAAGGTCAACTTATAGTTCAATGAATGCCCGCCTCTTGTATAAACAAGCTCCATACTTCGATATCAACTTCTATTCAAACCCGGTCAATAGGGCCTTCCAACTTCCCGGCCTCTTTTACAAGTTCATCTCAACACTTGACATGACATGGCTTCATTCACAACTACATCTCCGTCGCGTCACGTAGCTCGAGACTATGCCTAAGCTACATCATGACACCCGTTACTATGATAGGGTCACACCACAACTACTTCGGGACACTGTTCCACAGTTCCCGAAGCCACACAATACGCTCTACGCTCTTTAACTACGCCATCCCAACCTTTGTGACATGCCACCCAGTGCATCACGACACTACACATAGTACATTTTATATGAACTCTCTTCCATTTACACTATGCCACATATGATTACGATGCACGCAGTGCATCGCTGCACTACATGGAGTACACTCCACGTGCACTCCCTTCACACACGCTACGTCACATCATCACTATGGCATACATGTCATATGGTGTATCACTCCATCACATGGAGTACACTCCATGTGTGCTCCCTTCACACATTACGCTGCATCACAATTATACAATTAACCCCAACACTTCACTACACAACGAACTCTACAATACTAACAGTACAGTCTACAACCTATCAACTAACATCATTTAATATAATTAATGAGGGAGAGAGAGTTATACCATCGACATGATTAACCCGTGCATTGCTCATTGACCGGAAATGTTAAGGCATTGGAAGGGTTGCAAGTGGAAATTAAACCGCATACGTCGGCTGTTTGGGCTATTAAAGGTGGCTACAGGTGTGGATCTAAGCGGGGAAAAGTTTGGTCATAGTTCTAGAGTGGTGGCCTCATGGTGGTGCCGAGGTAACACATGGTGGAGGCACGGTAGTCTAGAAGGAGTTTAGGTCGTGTATGGCTAAACTAGAAAATTCGTGGGTTTCAAGGCTGAGAGTTATGGCTGGCCATGGAGGACTTGAGGGAGGTGTGGTGGAGCTATGGTGGTGAGGTGGTGGCTGTATGGTGGCTGGAAGCAGCAGATATGACCTTGAGGTGGAGGAGAGGTCATGGGTGTGTGAGAGGGCATGATAGAGGTAGAGAGCTTGGCTGGCAAGGAGGAGCTCAAGGAGGAGTCATGGTGGTCAAGGGAGGCCGTGGGTGGCGGCTGGAGGCATGGATTTCCACATACGGCGGCACACGGGGAGAAACTCGTACTTGAAACCCATTTCAGGTTGGGTGGAGCTGTGGTGAAGGAAGGGACTGTGGGGGAAAGGGAGGCTATGGTGGTGGAGCTGGTGAGGTGATGGTGCTGGTGGAGGTGCTCGGAGGCCCTGTTCGCCGCGTATGGCGGCTCTAGGAGGAAGAATGGGTTTTGAAACCCATTTTGGTTGGGTTGCCGTAGGAGGAGAGAGAGGGCGACATGAAATTCACCGTTGGTGGGTTGGACTTGCTGGTGGGGAAGGAAGCTGCTGGGCTGGAGAGGAGAAGGCTATGGGTGAGAGGGGGAGGCGTATTGTCAGGCTGGGATAAAGGGAGAGGAGAGAGAAGGGAAAGAGAAAAGTGAAGGGAAAAAGTTAGGAGTTTGGATATTTAATTCAGGCCCTTGGTCTTGGGATCTACAAAACGATTTAACAGCGAGCTTAAATATAGATTTAAAAATATGTAAACATTAATTTAACTTAAAATACTAAGAGGAGTTAAGATAGAATATTAGTTTATAAACTTTAATTCCTTCATCATTAATTAAATGATGAAATCTTATTAATTACTTGAAGAGAATAAAACAATTTAAATTAATTTAGAATTTTCAACATAATTCAAATCTCATAATATTTTTTAAATGATTAAAATCACATTTAATTAAAATGATTTTCTACAATTATAATATTTTTGGAACTCTTCAAAAATATTATAATTGTGTTAATTAAAATCAACTTAGTCCAATAACATTGGAAATATCCTATATAAATATTTCTAAAATATTTAAAATATTCATAAGCTTTAAAATACTGGGCTTACTTTAAAAATCCTTTTAATATCTTTAAAAGCATGTCATCGAGGTTCAGCACGTAGAATGAGACTCATAACTATGAGGGAAAGAAAGAGCGGGTTGTCAGGTTGGGGTTTACATTCACCCTATTTTTCATGTCTCATGGCTAAGGAAGAAGGTTGGAGATCCAACCAAGGTGGTGAGTGAGATGCCCATGGTGGATGAAGAGGGAAGAATAGCAATCCAACCCGAGAAGATCATGGAGTATAGGCTTGTGAGGAAGGGTGGCCAAGTGAGAACCAAAGTCTTGGTTCAATGGAAGGGCTTCCATCCGAGGATGCTACATGGGAGAGTGTTCAAGTTCTTAAGGATCAATTTCCAGATTTGGACCTTGAGGAAAAGGTCGGTCTTGAAGGGGGAATGATTGATGGAGATGCAAGACGAGCCATTCGTAATGCCACTAGGCTAGGCATGCCGAGGCTAGAAGGGTTGCATTGTGTTGCATGCATGGTTTGGATGGTGAGAGGATGGGCGTCCAAGACAAGTGCAATTAGAGGAATTTCATGTGTTGGCCAATTCCTTGATTTTAGGAGTTGGATGACAAGATGACAAGGTTGGATGACAAAAAGGTTGGATGACAAGATGACAAGTTCCTAAAAAATAGGAGTGGATGTGCCATTCATAGTGGTGACCAGCCATGATCATTTTATTTAGATATTTCTTTATTTTTAATATGTTTATGTTATTTCCTAATTTAATTCCTAGTTAATTTCCTTTATTTTAGACATTAGATGTTGTTTCTCTAAACTTAAGATTCCTAAAACTTATGAGTGGATCTAAGAGTGAGGTCTAGACCTAGATCTAGGTTAAGGGAAGAGAGGGGGAGGCATGTGGCGCCAACCCTAGGAGTTTTTCTATATATATATATATATATATATATTTTGCTTTGCATTGTTATTCAATCAATTATTGTTATGTTATTTTCAATTAATAAGAATTTTCTCTTAAATACTTTCAAGAGTTAAGTGCTAGCCTGAGCTAGTCTTGATTTTCACTAATAAACTAATTTGGATATTTGTGTTGCCTAACCCTAGATTTAGCTAACCAACAAGCAAAGACCCTGGATCTAATCACCCAACACATCAATTATAAGTGAGTAAGAGTGAAGCTTCCATTACCTTGTCCTGGAAACGAAAGAACCACCACATGAGCACAGTAACCTTTCTTTTTCTCTATTTCTTTTCAACACTTTCAAGTTCTTTTCCTTGCATTGGTTCCTTGTTTAAGGTTGTTAACACAACTATTAAGTTTTAAAAAAGCAAAAAATCAAAAGAAATGCTGGTTTTTTAGCGTTTGTGTTGGTTTGAATTAATCTTATAAGATTCTAAAGATTCAAACGATTGTCTATTAAGATAAGGTTTAGATAATGAGATGAGACGTAATGATTTTAAATAAAAATTAAATAAAATATTATTATAATATTAAATTTTAATATTATTATTATTTTAAAATTTTAAAAAAATTCAATTATTTACTATATTTTATACGAAATAAGGAGGTCTGTTCTATTACAATCTTTTAAGAAAGTTGACAAGTCGTCCAATTATTAGAGGGCGTAACCCCCCCTGTGTACAGTATATCCGATTCTTGCCTCTCCCCAATACATACAGATTACAGAATATGGAATTGCAAGAAGTAAGTGATTTGTAACATAGCTTTTAAAAAAAAAAAAAAAAAAAAAAGTGATTTGTAACATAATTGGAGTGCAGGCGAGCTTCCGGCTTACGGTAAGCATATAGAAAGACTTTCAGCCGAATACTGACGTGTCTAATCATTTGCTTCCAGCTGTATTCTAATTTTTAAATTGTGTCGGTGTTAGCTGTGCCATACAATTATTTTCAATCATGGATTTTATCATCTGATGGGAACAAGCGAACTACTCTCAAACATTTTTAAAGACCTTTGACTTGCAATATGAATATGCGCTTTGGTCATTTCATATAAGCCGAGTATTATTTTCAGTGTGGTGTTTGGTTGTTGTTTGGCTTCTTGTTGTTGAGCCATTTAATTACATGCGTATAAAAATTATATGTTTGGTAAGGCATGATCTCAAAATCGTTTCTTGTTTGTTCTTTGAGGGAAAAAAAAAAAAAAAAAAGGAATATTTTCCAAACACTAAATTACGAACTCTGATAATTTTATTACCAAACCAAGAGGAAAAAGTCATTTATGCACACTTTCAAGTTACCAGCACAAAATTATGTTTGTTATTTAATTCATAGTTTGTAAAGATATGGAGAAATGGATGTATACCTTTTTATTTAGAAAAATTCTACTTATTATTCCAACACTACACACAAACAATTGATCTGTCATTTTTGTTTTTTTATTTAAAAGCACGTATATTGATATGTAAATATGTGTTTAAATAGTATTTATGATATATATTTTAACCCACAAATAATTTTATTTGAAAGCCTTTATACAACATGCTATTTATGTGACATATTTTGATTTTGAAGCTAAATTTTAAAATTTAAATATTAAAAATCAAATTATATAATGTAGATAGTATATGGTGTAAAGGCCTTCAAATAATACTATTTGAAAGATCTTTTATTAATAAAAATTATTATATTTATTTATTTATTATTATTTTTTTGGTTCCATCCAATATAAGTGAACAACTTTAGTAGATCATAGGAATTAGTATTTTTTTTTCACTTTTATCAAGAATATACAAAAAGGAAAACGTGTGAACTTCAAAGTAAAGTAAATATAATCCTTTGGAGATCACAGACTCTAAACAATCGACGTTACTAATTGGGATATACCTTTTTTTCCCTTCTTTAGTCAAAATCACTGAAATAAATAGAGATGAAGCTGGTAGATTGTTCCGATGTTAACACGTAACGGCAAGCCTTAGGAAAGTATTTTTAGGCATCTAATTAAAATAAATTTACAAATGTGTAGAACAATTTGAGATTGCAAAAATAAGAATAAAGTAAAAACAAAGAAAAGATAATAATAATAATAATAATAATTGCAACAATAATAACAACAATACTACGACAAATTTTAGTTTTTGGGACAAGATTTTTTTGGGATGAAATGAAAATCTTCCAAAAATATATTTATTAGGGATGAAATTCATATTTCGTTCTAAAAATGACGAATGTCGTTATCCGTTGAACTTAAAATTTTGCGTTCAAACAAAATATATTGGGACCAAAACATTTATCCCTATTAGAACTTTCGTTCAAACCTATACCTAACCGTTCGATCCTAAATTTAATAAACCTTCAAATGGTTATTTGGAACCATTCAACTAGTGGGTTAAGTCATCAAATTTAGCGAGAATTTGAGCAACCGTTCGAATAATCTATTTAGATGTTTGAACATGAAGAAGTTGCCGCTCGAATATAAAGTTATTGTTTCGATGTGTACCTAACCGTTCGATCTTAAATTTGATAAACATTCGAATGGTTATTTGGAATTGTCGAACGTTACATTGGCGGGTTAAGTTATCAAATTTAGAGAAAATTTGTATTAAGGACGTGTCCCACCTTCCCAAATGTACTGTTCTCGTGCAAGATGTAATAAAACATTGGCGTGATACGCCTGCAAATACTCCGATACTTAAGTCAGTAAATAGTCTCACTCAAATAATCAAGAATTCAGATCTAGATTGTTTTTGGAATTACCTAGTATATATAGAGGTTTCTCATTGAATTAGATCAGCACTATAATGAGATCACACTCATGTGAAGTCTATCTTGCACAATGTTTATCAACTTAGAACATCTCCAAGCAATCGAAGCGATCACGTACATGCATGAAATTCTTATCCTTCCATGCAAGACGGCATGTAGATCCCTACTGGGCCTAGGTCCTCCAGTTTGGGCCATGTGATAGAGAGTGTTCTCCATTGGGCTGGAAGCACCATATGGGCCCTCCAGCTACCTCGCTAATTCCCTTCACTCCAAGGCGTGGGAAATTTATGTTGTGAAATCTTATTTTATTATATATATTTTAAAAAAAAAACCATGCAAACCCTGTTATTGCTGTAGGTTAAATGGGCTTTCACATTTCAGACCCTTCTAACCACCTCTGAGCTCATCTCCAAACCATTGGTTACCCAGCTGTCCCATCATGTTTCTTTATCTCGCCGCTTCCTATTTTCAAGAAACAAGGGCACTCATGACTTATCGTTGACGTGGCAATGGTTATGGGATTACGTGCAATGGTTACCATTCCCTCCCTTGTCAGGCCATGATGCCTTTGTGGTTGAACCTTTATATTTTCCTTTCAAATATATTTCCCTTGAGCCTTTTACTCTCCCCTCTTTCAGTACAATTTCTATGCCTTTTTGTTCATGCTTTCTCTCTGACTCTTCTTTTTCCTAGCTTGTTCCTTCTTCTCTGTTCATTTGCTACTCTTCACCTCCCCTTTCCATGGTTAAACAAGGTGGTAGCTCTGCTCAATCATCATACGTTTTGGATATCCCAACTTTTTAGGGATATGGGTGGCGCTCAGCCCTCAGGTAAAGGGATTTGACAGCGATTCAGGAAGAATATCGCATTCCCAAAATGACAGTATTGGACATTCCCCTACAACGGTGTTGTGATGACGAGGGTTTCTCAGGCAGGGTCACCTTGACCATGGCTCTATTGGCTCACGCGTTAAGGCTTCCCTTCTATCACCCTTTTCATGACATCCTGGACCTTCTCAGCTTGGCTCCTGCTCAACTCCATCCCTTCGCATTAAGGGCCTTTCTATGCACCTATATAGTGTTTCATATGGCCTTGGAGCCCCTTGGAGAATTTTACCCCAATCTGACTATTCGAGAATTTTTGTCCTTCTACAACCTAAGGCTAGCTACCAAGGGAAACGAGAATTAGCTTCCATAAGAAAGATAAATGGTAGACCTTGGCCCAGTTCGAAACTCGATATTCCAATGCAAAGAATTGGACGGGTAAGTTCTTCTTCACCATTGGCAAGGGTAGACTTTTTGCTAACCCCCACCCACATCGATGGCTTCCCGTTGTCCACCAATCGATCCCAAGTTCAAGTGCGCTCATTCTTGATTTTGGCTACAGAAATTGGAATCTCTTGAACCCACAATTAATTTGAAAACTCACCCAAAAAAGCTAAAATCAAGTCAATGGATGGGAAAATCTAGACCCATTGAGGAACTCGTTTCAAGAACCTAGATTATATTAAAATCTAGACCTGTTAAAGAACCTGTCTCAAGAACCCAGATTATAAGGAGGAATGCCACAAAGTTTGTGATTTACCTTTGATAAGTTCAAAAGTTTATTAAGAACAAGAGAAGATAAAACTCCACTCATAATGAATAAAATTCATCAAAATTTCATAAACTTTCATAAACTTCTTAATATGAGACTACAAAGAGTATTTAAACCAAAACCTAATTAAAACCTTAGCCAAAATAAATTTCCATATTTCAAAAATACCCTTGAATGAATAGTGTGCGGCTATAGTATCACTATAGTAACTCGGCTACAGTAGCTCTTTTGAAACCCTAGTTCAACAAAATAAAATATATGTGGGCCAAGCATGTTCAAGCCCAATTATTCTAGACTAATTCCTATAATTAATTAAAAGCACTTTTAATGAAATAAATAAGTCCAAGGCTTTTAATAACAATAGGCTCAAGTTGTGTCTTCCATAGCGTATCACATGGATGAAAACTGGATTTCCTTCTCTCAAGCTCATCTTGAGTGTTGGGCTCTTGCTAGTTTCATCCCAAGTAAATTGCACCCATCCTTGTATAGCTTCTGTGACCTTGTTAGCTCTTGATCTTATGATTGTCCCATCTGGAACTTGAAAATGATATGTAAGACTTGGTCCACTTTGGTGCCCATCATTCCCCTCCTCCTCAAAAGGATTCGACCTCGAATCACCACTTGCAACAAAGGGAAAAAGATCAGTAATATTGAAAATAGCAAACACATAGTACTTACTTGGAAGATCCACCAGATATGAAGTATCATTAATTTTCTCAAAAATTTGAAAATTTTTATCCAAGCTACTCATGTCATCAACAAGCAAAAACATTAAAATTGAAAGAGTAAGTGGATTAAAACCATAAACAGTTTCAAAAGAAGAATATGAAGTAGTAGTATGCATGATCCTATTATATGCAAACTCTATAAATGACAAACAATCATCTCAAGTTTCTAAATTCTACTGAACAACAGTGCGTAAGAGCTGACTTAATGTCTTATTAACTACTTCTGTCTGGCCGTCAGTCTGTAGATGGTAAGTAGTAGAAAATAAAGGCTTAGTATCCAATTTTCCCCACAAAACCTTCCAAAAGTAGGTAAGGAATTTAACATCCATATCATAAACAATACTCCTAGGCACACCATGAAGTCGCACTATTTTCCTGGAAAACAAGTCTATGTTTGTGGCATCATCAATTTTATGACATGGAATGAAATGTATGACTTTGCTAAATCTATCCACAACCACAGAAATAGAATCGTTACCTCTTTTTTGTCCTAGGAAGCCCCAAAACAAAGTCCATAGATATATGTCTACCCATGGCTCACTAGGAACGGGTAAGGGTGTATACAACTCATGTGGCAAAATCTTATATTTGGCATTTATACATGTAATGCACCTGCCACAAATCGATTGACTTCTCCTTTCGTATTAGGCCAAAAGAAATGTTCATGCAACAAGTCAATGAATGGCAAATGATACTCCCACAAACGTTCATGTAACATGTTTAAAATCTTCTTTACACCAAAATGATCCATTAAATCACATCCATGCACAAGCAACTCACACATAAGACTAGTAGGCTCACAAAGTCTATTCTCTTTAAACAAATACCAATCTATTCTATAGAACTGACCAAACGATGCTTTCTCAGGTACTCTATACATACTAGCCAAGCCATCATCATTAGCATGCAATTTCTTCTTATATTCAAATCTCAATAACTTTGCATCTAAAATAAAGATAAGGACATACCTTTTTCCTAATGCATTAACCACAAGATTTTCCTTACCATGTGTGTACTTGATTACATGAGGAAATGTCTTAATGAATTGCACCCACTTGACATGCATTCTATTCAAGTTACCTTGTCATTTCAAGTGCATCAAGAACTCACGTTCTTCAAATAAAGGTCAGGCAGGGATTGTCGCACCTGGCACAAAACCAATGCAATTCTTTATCTCTCTAATAGGTGTCAATCCACTAAACATACCTCTAGGAATCATGGCCTTGTATCCCTGCAACAAAAAAACAACAACACTAGGCAAAGAGTCGTTAAAGTTGTTAGTATAAAAGCTTGCTTTACCATAGAAACTTACTTTTGTTTTTCTTTTTCTCTCTACAATCTCTCTTTCTTTTTCCTCTCGTGGCTCCACTTTTGTTTCTTGACTCTCAGCCACCTCTCTATTTTCTTTTTCACTCTCTCTTTCTCTTGATGTTTCAATTTCATTCTCTTTTTTCCTCTCACTCTCTTTTTCTATTTCATTCTCTTTTTTTCTTTCACTCTCCTCTTTTTTTGAACTCTCAGCCTCACAATTGTCTTTCAACTCATTCTTCTCTTTTTCATGAGGTTTTAGCTTCACCCTCATTTCTTTTCTCTCTCATCTCTCTCTCTCTCTCTCTCTCTCTCTCTCACATTTTCGGTCTCACTATTTCTTTCTTCTTCAACCTCACTCTCACTCTTTCTTTTTCACTCAACCTCACTTTTACTCTCTCTTTTTTTATTAATCTTAATTTCTTTATTTCTTTTTTGATTAATCTCATTTTCACTCTTTATTTTTGATCAATGTCACTTTCTCTCTTTCTTTTTTGATCAACCTCACTATCACTCTTTCTTTCCTTTTTTTTTTCTTTTTTTTCTTTTTTCTTTTTATCAACCTTACTTTCACTCTTTCTTTTTTTTATCAACGTTACTTTATAGCTTCAGTTGGTCTTCATGGACCTGTTTTGTGGTTAAAGGAGCAAGTTTGATTACTTTGCCATCATTTACAATGCTGTATATGTTTTTGACCCCATCATGGATCACTCTTCTATTATACTATCATGACCTCCTCAACAAAATATGGCTAGCATGCATAGGCACTACATCACAAAGCATCTCATCCATACTTTCCAATTGAAAAAGAAACTAGTACTTGTTTATTTACCCTAATCTCCCCACAATCATTCAATCATTACAACTTGTATAGTTCAGGGTGTTTCAAGGTAGGTAAATTTAATTTCTCAACTAAACTAGTAATAGCTACATTAGTACAATTCCCTCAATCAATGATCATATTACATACCTTGTTATTGATGTGGTATCTAGTATGAAAAATATTCTCTCTCTACTGCTCTATTTCATCTATCTTGATTTGTGAATTGAGAGCACATCTGGCAATAAGAGACTCACCATACTCTTCATACTCATACCCATTCTCAATACTAGGCTTACGTCTCCTTCTATCTTTTCCACTTTGCAGATTTCTAATTATTGTACCTCGTTGATCCATTATATCCCTCACTTCTCCCAATGCCAAATTCAACATTTCAAACTTTTGTTGCATGGACTGCAACATAAAAAATGAATTGTCTACCACCCCTTTCGGTGTTGAGTCACTATTATGAGACATCGTAATGTGCTACAGACAAACAACGTTAGTGGTAAAAACCTTGATGGGCTCCAAGGTGGACTGAGTTTTAAAGATCCATTGCAAGTTCCAAATGGGGCAATCATAAAATCGAGAGCTAAGAAGAGCAAGGAAGCAATACAAGAATTGGTGCAATCCTGTTGAGATGAGTCTAACAAGAGCCCAATATTCAAGATGGGCTTGAGAAAAGGAGATCCAATTCTCATTCACGTGATACAAGTAATGGAAGAGTATAACATAAATTATGGCCTATTATTATGTTTATGTGATTAAAGGCCCTGGACTTGTTTATTTCATTTAAAGGACTTATTATATTAGTTGTATGAATTAGTCTGGAATAATTGGGCTTGAGGATGCTTGACCCACACATGTTTTATTTTGTTGAATTAGGATTTCAAAAGGCTAAGTTACTATAGCGGTACTGTAGCAGCAGCAGTATTCACTCAGGGGTATTTTTAGAAGATAAAAGTTTATGAAATTTGATGAATCTTATTTATTGTGAGTTGAGTTGATTTCCTCTTATTCTTGAATGAATTTTTGACTTATCAAAAGTAAATCACAATCTTTGTGGCGTTCCTCCTTTGTAATCTGGGTTCTTAAGATAGGCTCTTCAACGGGTCTAAATTTTAATATAATCTAAGTTCTTAAAATGAGTTCCTCAACAGGTCTAAATTCTACCATCCATTGACTTGATTTTGACTTTCTTGAATGATTTTTCAGATTGATTGTGGGTTCAAGGGATTCCAATTCCGCTGGTTCATTGGTGGTGACTGTCCGTGTATAGTCCCGGCGGTTACCGAGAGGGTAATAGCACCTACGAGCTGGATTGCATCTTTAGAAAATCCCGTTAGTGGTGTCGGGGAGGGCCTTAGTTTATTGGAGCGTTAATACCCATCCTGGTGAAAGCCTCCCAAAATAGTATATCTGCTGAGCTTTTGTTGTCAATTAGTATCCGCCTGGCTATATAGTTAGATATTACGAGGGTGACCACCAAGGCATCATCATGAGGATACAATACTCCATGATCTTCCACCCCGAATGATATCTCCACCTGAGCATTAAGTTTTTGATGCTTAAGGGCCATATTTGTCACATATATTTCCTCATACCTTACCCTTCGTGCATGTGCCTTTCAGCTAGACGTGGACACGCGGCCTCCAACAAAGCCTCCTGCTATTGTCTGGATTTTTCCTATGGGAGCTCTGTTCCTTTCACCTTTTGGGGAGGCCCTGTCCCTGTTTTCCATGTGGACATCAACCCGATATTGGCACAGTCGGTCAAGACTATTGCTTCTTCGGGTACCACATCCAGACTTCTGGCACCTCCTGGGTTTCAAGCCTTTGGCAACCATTCATGCCAGCTACCCCGTTCTCGCTAGCCCAGTCACTCTCTTCTTCATGGTCGTGCAATGTTCAGCCCAGTATGATCTTGTCTTATGATACTTGTAGTAGCGACTGCATGTCCTAGTTTGATGCCATTCTTTGTTGTCCTTCTCCTCTTCTCGCACATTCAAATTGCTGTGTATCAACCTAGGATTGTGGTCTGGCTGTCTTTCTTTCCTTCTTTGTTAACAATTCGATCCAGGCTCTTGTCAACTTGCCCACTTCTTCGCTCGATCTTGTTGTCCTCCTTCCTCAGATACACTGACACCTATTGTGTATCTTCAGTGTTAACAAATTCATCTGCCCTATCCATGAATTCCCTAAGGGTGGAAAGAGTCTTTTTGGCTTATTTTGCCATGAAGGGACTTTGTGGCCAGATTCTACCTAGGAGGGCAACGAGGGTAATCTTCTCGTCCTAGTTGTCTGTTGTAAACCTTTCCTTGTTGAAACGGGTAAGGTACGCCTTCAGTTTCTCAACCTCAGTTTGTTTGATCATTAGCAAATAGGCAGATGGGTGCCAATGTCTCTTGCTAGGCATAAACTGTGTCAAGAATTGCTTAGCCAGCTCTTTGAAGTTGTTTTCTGACCTTGGCCTGAGGGTCTTGAACCACCCTCTTGCTGCACCTTTTAGGGTCAAAGGAGGAAAAGCTCGACAAGCGATCTTCCCTGGAAAACCATGCAGTATGATGTGAGTTTTGAAGTTCTCCAGATGGTCCACTAAATCTTTGGACCCATCATACATGTCTATTTAGGGTAACTTGAACTTTGGTGGGAGTGGCATGGTCATAATCTTTAACAGGCATTCTATCGAGAAAGATCCCTTCATCTTCCTTGCCATTTCTTCATACTTTCCCCCCAGACTTCTCAGCTCATCGTGCATCTTTCTCTTCTCTGCCATTCCTAGGCTCGTCTCTCCATTGTACTGCACTTCAACCTCACCCTACTCACTGTTACAGGGTTGGTTGAGGACATACATAAGAGTGAAGCACTTCTTCTATTGGGAAGGGCTCAAGAAAGCGGTGAAGACTCTAGTAGCCGAGTGTGATGTATGCCAAAAGAACAAATATGAGACAAGACCTCCCACCGGGCTCTTACAACCTTTGCCAATTCCAAACTTGATTTGGGAGGAATTGTCAATGGACTTTGTGGAGGGGCTACCCATTAGTGGTGGATTTGAGGTGATTCTAGTGGTAGTGGACCGCCTTAGCAAATATGGCCACTTTATCCCACTTATTCACCCCTACACGACTAAGAGTGTGGCCAAAGCTTTTGTGAACAATGTTGTGAAGCTCCATGGTTTCCCAAAGAGTATTGTGACCAATCGAGATAGGGTGTTCATGAGCACCTTTTGGAAAGAACTCTTTGAGCTCCAAGGGAGCAAATTGAAGGCAAGTTCTTCTTACCATCCTCAAACCGATGGGCAAACCGAAGTGGTCAATAGAACACTTGAACAATATTTGAGGTGTTTTTGCCATGAAGAACAAAGGAGATGGGGAGATTACTTGTCATGGGCCAAGTATTGGTACAACACATCATTCCATGCTTCCATCCAAAGAAGTCCTTTTGAGGTAGTGTATGGAAGACCACCACCTATCTTGGTGAATTATGAGAGAGGCACGGCCAAGAATGATGAGGTGGAGAGGGAATTAATCACTAGGGATGAGATCCTAGTGAAGGTGAAGAAAGAGCTCAAGAGAGCTCAAGAAAAAATGAAGAAGTATTATGACAAAGGAAGACATGTGGTTGCATTCGAGGTAGGTGATTATGTATACCTAAAGCTACAACCCTATGGACAAATGACACTAAGGAAGAAGCTTAATTTGAAGTTGTCCAAGAAATATTATGGGCCTTTCAAGGTGATTGAGAGGCTAGGAGATGTGGCATATAGGTTGGAACTTCCTTCCACATCAAAACTACACCCGGTTTTTCATGTGACCTTGTTAAAAAAGAGAGTTGGTGACCCTAAGATCATTGTGGAAGAGTTTCCAAAGTTTGATGAAGAGGGAAGGATGCTTTTGCAACCAAAGGAAACACTTGATTATAGAGTGATCACACGAGGAAGAAAGAGGAGGAAGGTGTGGCAAGTATTGATCCAATGGGGTGGAGTGCTGAGAGAAGAAGCCACTTGGGAAGACTATGAGGATATGGAGTCAAGGTTTCCTTAATTTATCCTTGGGGGCAAGGATGTGCTTAAAGGGAGGGAGAATGTTAGACCCTCTAGAAAAGTTACCCCGGGACAAGTCTCGACACACTCACTGACATGCCTAGTCGGCCCCCATGATAAGCCATCAGCATGCCATGGCAAGCCCACGGACCAGCCAGCACCAGCCATGCAGCAGGACCAGACCAGCCGGCCAGCAACCATGGCACCAGCCATGCGGCCAGACCATGGCTAACCAGCCAGTGCCCATGGCCCATGCCATGGGCCATTTTCAGCATCGGCCAGCACAGGCCGTGGGTCCTACATGGGCCCCACAACTAGAATTTTATCAGCATTTTATTATAAAATCATCTAGTATTTATATATTTCATCATTTCCTTGTTTTAGTACAACTAGGAATTAATTCCTTAGGCTAGTATTATTAGGAATTAATTCCTTTCTAGGATTTATTTCCTTGTTCAAGCACCATTAGGACTCTCCCCTTGTAAGCCTATATAAAGGCCACCCTAGTCCCATCTTTCATTATCTTTTGACAAATTCCCTTTGTGGTTGGCTCATTTGTTCTTGAGATCTCCTTCGGTGCTTGGCACTTGGGCTATTTGGGTGCAACCCGTGTGAATCCCAAATAGAGATTCAACACCTTGACGTTTGTGGACGGGTGTTGTTTCATCTATCAATCTATGAGCAAGTTTCTTTCTCTTTTCCATTATTGAGTTTCAATCTTGTTATTTTCATTACTCTTTTTGCATTTAACATTATATCACATGCCCCATATCATCCCAACACACTAGATCTACTTTGCCAAGTAGATCTAGCATTGTTGGATTATTCCCTTCATAATTCTTGCACTTCCATATCATTCCATCACCATATTATCATCCATATACCTTCCATAATCCTAGATCTAAACCCCTTTCATCATAAAGCCCTAGATCTACACTAGATCTAGTGCCTCCATATTCCCTACCATAAACCCTAGCCTCCATAAGGATTTCTTATATTTTAGGAAACCTTAAACCCTAGCCTCACTTCCATATTTACCATAATACCACCCAAGGGGCGCCTACCATAGCCTAATCACACCATTCGGCCATCATCATACCATACCATACCATCATCATCCCATACACCATACCATCCCACCAAGATCCAATTCACAAACCACAAACACCCATCATCCATACTCACCAAATCTCATCACTCAAGTCTAGACTCAAGTAAGAAGGCGAGCAAGAAGGATAGACTCATCGGTCATAGTTGGGTGAAGCGGATCTAGAGAACCATAGTGTTTAGGGACTAGACCAAGGTCCCTAACAAGATGCCTTATCCGATACACCATGATGTCTCAGGTGTGCATCTACTTGAGCATCGACCGCCTCTGTAGTGGGTGCACGAATATAAAATCTCGAGTGTCCCATGCCACAAGACAAGGTCATGGAGTTGATCAGTCCAATTGGCTCCCGAACACACTCAAACGCATTTGGCTAGACCCTCGTCGTTAAAAGAAATCACGTGAGTAGGACCCCAAATGGCAATATATCTGTAGTAATGTAGATGGCCTCTGATCAAATCCTAGTGAAAATATGTCTCGCTAGGTCGATAGGTGTGACGCCCCCAGATTTCATTTGGGATCGAACGAACATCTGAAACTTCGGGACATGCAACACAAGATTACCTGCCCCCGTTCATGATATATAAGATGCAATATTTCTATCATGCATCTAGCATTATGTAATATTCGCAGCGAATAATATTTTTTAGTAATACTATGCACCAAACTTATAATATCCCAAATAGTTAAATCGTAATCCAAGCATACTTAACAAAATAAACATCCACAATTTCAGTATCAATCTCAGAAGGCTATAATATCAAAAACAAGAGAGACTAGACTCTATATTTACATTACCAAAAATACACTATTGAGGAAGTTTGTCGAGTAACTCATCTAACTTGACTAACGAGGCCAGAATACTATCCAAAAACTACCAATGGAAGCTGTAAGCTCTGCATCATGTCTATGGCGTCTAGTCAACCTCCTCCGGTCTACCAAGTATACCTGTTCTGATCCTGACACGTCCCCTACCATTTGAGGGGAATGGTAGTTGGGACTACGACGGTGAGATTTGATTACAAATCTCAGTAAGTTAACAAGAAACTCCCACACATGTTAATGATGCATGCATGATAGTAAAAGCATGAATGCATAATTAAAGTCGTAAGTAAGCATAACATAACTTGATATATAGCATGGCATGACTGACATAACCTGACTTGAAACATGAACCGAGCTTGATTTTGACATGACATGAACTTGAACTTAAAACATAATATGGACTATCAACATAACAAGAACGTAAACTTGAAACATAGCATGAACGTGAACATACATAACATAAACATGAACTTGAACTTAACATAAACCTGAACATAATATGACATAAAAGTAAACTTGAGATATAATGTGAACGTGAACATAACATAACATAGACGTGAACTTGAACATAACATATACATGAACATAACATGACATGAACATAAACTTGAAACATTACGTGAACATGAACATAACATAACATGAATATGAACATGAGCTTGAACATAACATAAACGTGAACATAACATGATATGATTATGAACTTGAAACTTAACGTGAACATGAGTTTGAACATAACATAAACATGAATATAACATGATATGAACATTAACTTGAAACTTAACGTGAATATGGACATAACATAACATGAACGTGAACTTGAACATAACATGACAACAGATTATACTCCTTCACCATAGTAGTCGGTAGTGCATAGCCTTGACCGCAGTAACAGGCAGCACGTATTATCCTTTACCGTAACATATTGCTTATTCTTAACTTCTTGACATGAACTTGGAATCTTGTTCAACATACTTAATTAATTACATGACCATATGGGTGCTACACGGGTCCTCTTGAGCCGTGTGTCTCTGCCGATTATCGCATCACAACACAGGTATCTACACTAGTTGTGAGTGCATTATTACATACTCCATAGTTGTTGTGGCCCCACGTATTCTACGTGTCACAATTGCTGTGTCTCACGTAGTGTATGCTCCACAATTGTTGTGGCCCCATACTTCATGCTCCACAGTTGTTGGGGCCCCATGAATTGTTTGTGCCAAGCTTGCTGTGAACACACGTACAATAAAATATGGCTCCATCGGCATTAGTGCCCAGTGCACTCCGGTGACCAGCTAGTTAGGCTCCATTCGCAACCTGTTGACTGTACTTCGCCAACCCAGGGAATTTCACACCTATTTAGACACTCATGTAACATGTAGCATATAAGATAACATACATACATAAATTGTAGTTCCCTTACCCATCATACATACACAGTAATTTGATAGTAAGTTAGAACCTAAATTACCTCGATCGTCGCGTTCTACGAGAATAAAGTGTGAAACATGAGGAACTGTAAGAGGGTATTCTAAAAGTTAAAAATTTAATTACTAACAATTAGAAATGTGTAAAAGAGACAACTTGGAGTAAAATTACCATTTTACCCTTTACATGTGAAAAAATGACCATTTTATCCCTAACTTAAGGATTTCACATCCTAACTCCAAACATTTCTAAAATTTACATTCCTCATGTAAAGTTTTTCTTAAACTCAAATATCAACTCAAAATAATTTAAAACAAATCAAAACTATGGAAAACACACTATGGCTGAAACATCCATATTCCATTTCTCTTGATTTTTGTTGCAATTCCTTCCAACTTCAAAATTCATTCTTAACCCAAAATTTTGCAACAAAAATCTTCCTATCCTAAGTTTAAAACCATACTTAAAACATCCATTTAGAAAAACCTGATAATCCACACCAAACTTTTTTGTAAAAAGATCCAAACTCTTGAATCACAAGCTTTGACCCTAGATCAAAACATCTCCAAGAATTCCAAAAAATCAAATCTTACTTCTAACATATTCATAACATCATCCTAAGATCAATCATGCTTTAAATCATCAAACCAAAGTCACAAAATAACACTTAGAGTTTTGGTTTTACACTTAGTCTAAAAGCAAAAGCTTTTTTTCTTGACTAGCTTTGATCAATCTCTTCATTCATGGCTTAAGAAGGTGAGATCTTCGAAATAAAGCATCACAGGTTTAAAAATGTGTCTTAAAGAAGATCCAACCATCAAACTTAAATAACCATTGACGATGTAATGATACTAATAATATATCTACGGAAGCTATACTCAAAGAGGAACAACTTTTATGAAGGAGTCATGGTGTGAAAATACCTAAAAAGGGTCAAAAATTGCCACTTAAAAGACTCAAAAATCTGCCCGAGAGAGCTCTTTTGGGTTTCTCTCTAAGAACAGAGTGAAGAAGTAATTAAAGGGAAAGAAGTGTGTCTTGCACAACTCTATACGTTTGGAGGGGGAAGATATGGAGTTGAATGACCATTGATTGGAGGTAGCTATGTGACATAAAGTGGAGAATATTGAGGGGAAATGACTGCCTGCAGAAGCTGTAAGGTATGGAGGTTGATGGGATGGGTTTCTCCATCTCATCAAGGCACTATTGGGTGTAGCCAAGTGTAGTGGATGGTCTACCATGTGGGGGAGGAAACTTCTTCAAGAAGCTTTGCCAAGGTGGCCAAATTCGTGGGCCTTGGTGGACCTCAACCAAGTGGGCTTCAATTTGGAGTTTAGAGGGGGTTTGGTTAGGGTTTGAGATGCTATCAAGCCCAAATCCAATTTTTCTTGGCCCAATAAAAATTTCCAAGGTTTAAAAGGTTGGATAATGATGTCATAACAAGGATTTAAGAAATTAATAGCATGTGAAAGTGATTTAATCAAGTGATTAAACACAATGCTAGAAATTGGATCAGAAAGGGTTTGAAGGCCAATTTAGGGCTTGGGGAAACCGTTTAGGGTTTCGTTTTCAACCAAACTTTGGGGGTTTCAATTGGATGCCAACCATTTAGGATTTCACTAGGGTTGAAATCTTCTTTGATCTGGTTCAATTTGGTTGATCAGATGAAAAAGGTTTTGCTTAGGTGGCATGATCTTACACCTTGATTTCCTTCACAAATCCATCGAATGGTTCCTCTTTATACCAAGTGCTAATAGTATTCACTATGTGTGGTTAAGATATTGCCAAGTGTCCAAATAAAACCTCTTTAACCTAATTTGGACATTCCACATTGTAATTTTGAAAACACTACACTTAGTACGCTTATCGAGGTTACTATTCATCCTAGAAAAAATGCATAATAAACTTAATACTGAAAAATTTTAAATATCATATTAACCTACAGTGAAAATCGTTTACCAAAACTCAATCCCGAAATGCCCCTAAAAAAGATTTCAAAGTTTCGAACAAGCATTTCATCCAAAATTATGAAAATGAGTTATTGTACCATAAAATCCTAAATAATCAATTGAGTCTAGTGGTGCAGACCATAACGTATTTTGATACTTCTAACTACCTCAAACAAACAAAAAAATGTATTTCTGACTCCATAGTGAGTTATAATACTGATTATGTTGACAGACTAAAACTTTTGCGATTAGCCGATTCGTAAAAACTTATAGAGTTTTCACGAGATTCCTAAAGTCTATAGAAATTCCACCATTGAATTTATAGCGAACTGTTACAGTTGAAACCCTCTTTGATCTGGCTCAATTTGGTTGATCAAATGAAAAAACGTTTTGCCTAGGTGGCATGATCTCACACCTTGATTTCCTTCACAAATTCATCTAATGGTTCCTCTTCGTGCCAAGTGTCTAATACTATTTACTATCTGTGGTTATGATATTGCCAAGTGTTCAAATAAACTTCTCTAACCTAATTTAGACATTCCACACTGATTTTGAAAACACTGCACTTGGTACGCCTATTGAGGTTACTATTCACTCCAAAAAATGCATAATAAACTTAGTACTGAAAAATTCTAAATATTCTTATTAACTTACAGTGAAAATCGTTTACCAAAACTCAATCCCGAAATGCCCCTAAAAAAGATTTTACAGGTTTGAACAAGCATTTCATCTGAAATTATGGAAATGAGTTATTGTACCATAAAATCCTAAATAATCAATTGAGTCTAGTGGTGCAGACCATAACGTATTTTGATACTTCTAACCACCTCAAACAAAAAAAAAAAATTGTATTTCTGGCACCATAGTGAGTTATAATACTGACTATATTGACAGACTAAAACTTTTGCGATTAGTCGATTTGTGAAAACTTATGGAGTTTTCGCTAGATTCCTAAAGTCTATAGAAATTTCACCATTGAATTTCTAGCGGGCTGTTACAGTTGAAACCCTCTTTGATCTGGCTCAATTTGGTTGATCAGATGAAAAAAAGTTTTACCTAGGTGGCGTGATCTCACACCTTGATTTCCTTCACAAATCCATCTAATGGTTCCTCTTCGTGCCAAGTGTCTAATACTATTCACTATATGTGGTTATGATCTTACCAAGTGTCCAAATAAAACTTCTCTAACCTAATTTGGACATTCCACACTGTGATTTTGAAAATACTGCACTTACTACGCTTATCGAGGTTACTATTTATTCCAAAAGAATGCATAAAAACTTAGAACTGAAAAATCTTAAATATTCGTATTAATTTACAGTGAAAATCGTTTACGAAAACTCAATCCCAAAATGCCCCTAGAAAAGATTTCACAGTTTCGAACAAGTATTTCATCTGAAATTATGAAAATGAGTTATTGCGACCCCTATCATTAATCGTGCCCAGTCTATACTAATCTCAATCTTGTGTAGTCGTGGATCAATGTTGTTGGCTCTTATTATGTTCATGATCTTGAAAAACCTAAATAAGTCGACCTATTTAAAAATGATCTTGTCCCTCCCTTTATTCGTCTAGTTGATGATCAGTGTCCAACTACAATTGAGAAAGATAGATGCCAGAGAATGACCCTCACATTGAAGATCCCTAAAGTCGTCGATCTTCACCTGACGCTCCAACAAAATAGTCCTCTCTCAGACTTCCTTGCTAGAGAATTGCCTTGACTTGCCCCACTTCCTTCCCCAAGAAGCCATTGGAATGGCGTTGAAATTTAAGAAATAAAATTAAGAACAATGATTATAAAATATAATAAATGGTGATTAGATAAAATAATTATGTCTGAATAAAACACTATATATTACATTATCTATTTTCCTCTATCGAAAAAATTAAAATATGTTGTGTACTGTTCGAATAGTTCATTACACTTTCAAACAAATATTGCTATCTATTCGAAATTAAATTTACCATTCAATTGGTATACACATTTTGGTTCAAAAAATAAAGTAAATAGATCGAACACTTCATTTACATATATTTGAATGGTTTGTGGAAGTTAGAACAGTAATCGAGTTGAGCTCAACAAGGGATGAATCAACTCAGCCATTGCTAAAACCGAAAGTAATCGAGTTGAGCTCCTCCTGCAAACACTTTGATGCTTAAGTCAATTAAGAGATGATTGTTATTTTTGAATTATCAAAGATTACCTGTATATATAGGCTCATTTGCTATACATATCTTATCTAGGAGTTATCGGAACGGATCACCACTTAGGATTTTGAATAATCGGGTCACTTCTTGCTGTTTTTATCCTTCCATTAAAGGTGAGGCCATGCACATCTCTCTTCAAACTCTTCCTGACTATCTCTCTATGACTTCTGGGCCCATGCTCTAGGCTTCTTGGTTTTTATTGTGCTATAGGCCTTCTTATACATCCCAGGGCCATTCGGATGGGATGGTCCCTCCAGTTACCCCGCCAATTCCATTCGCCTTCTGGCGGACGGAATTTATTTTTGATCAAACTTGTCGCTGTGAAAGTGTTGCGTGTGATCGCATGGGCCTGGGTGCTTGGAAAATAAGTTGACACAGATGCGGGCCCAAATCACCCACGATTCGGTGTCTTCAGGCCCGCGACTTTTCTTGCCACTTTATGCTAGTTCATTTTCAAAAAGGTTTTATTATTTTATTTTAAAGAATCGAGGATTCCCCATCATTTCCCACCGTTGTGGCAGAGAAGAAGGAAGACTTTCTTGCGTCGGTTAGTCTTCTTCTTTAGTGTAGAGTTACTTTTTTTTTTGTCCGTTGGCGCTTCGCATTTCACTATCCTTCAAAACTTCACTTTTTCGTTGTCTTTCATTCTTACCCTACTACACTTTCTACCCTTCCGTTCCCATCTTTGATCTCCACTTATCCTAATCTTTCCTGCTATCTTCTTCCCACTGATTTTAATGGCCCCCTACAGTGAAGGCGAGGTTTTTGAAAACCCATTTGAGGTTCCTGAAGGCACGGTTTTTGGTGGGTTCCTATGGCGCTCGACCATCTGAGAGGTACATTTCCCCAAGATTTGGGAAGACTTTCGTATTCCTGAAACTGTTATCTTAAGCGTTCTTGAATCCGGATGTTGTGATGACGAGGGCTTTACTACTAAAGTGGCTATTATTGTTTTTCTTATGTAGAATGGGTTGAGGCTCCCCTTCTGCCACCCTCTCCGTGACCTTTTGGATCTTCTCAACATTGCTCCCGCTCAATTACACCCTTTCGCATTGAGGGCGTACCTCTGTGCCTGTATTGTATTCCGTATGGTCTTGGAACCTCTTAGGGACCCTTATCCTGATCTGACTGGTTGGGCATTTTGGCATTCTACAACTTGAGGGAAGCTACCAAGGGCAATGTTCTTAGCTTCTGCAAGAAAGATGATGGGCAAACATTGGCCCGGTTTGAGACTCGCCACTCCAATGCTAAGGCATGGACCTCCAAATTCTTTTTTATCTCTGGTCAAGGTTGGAAATACCTTGGCACGGAAGATGTTTTCCATGACTTTCCAGTCAAATTAATATGGCGCGCTATTCCCGATGAAAGGAAGTTGTGGCTTAGAATGAAGCCTCTATTGCGCTGTGAACTGGTTCGAATCGAGACAGTACGTTCTTGGGCCAAAGCTAATCCTGATGCGCTTTGGACTGACCTATTGTTGACCTCCGCCCATATTGATTGGTTCTTGAAGTCTCCCAACCGGTCTTATTTTCAGGGGCATGGCTTCATGATCTCAGCCACCATTCCTCCTCCTATGGCAAAACCTACTGAGAAAACTATGAGGTCTGAATCTTATTAGCGGAAGATACGTTTAGGAGAGGGGGAGAAGGAGGAGGCCACCGAGAAGAGGAGCAAGAAAAAGAATGAGACTGGCAGTCACTGAAAGAAAGCTCACTTTGGAGATCCTTCGCCGCCTTATTCTCTTCAACAGGAGACCCTGGCGTCCTCAAGAGGTGTCTAGGCCCTGGTGTCGCAGGAGGACACCCCTTCTCAGGTCCCTACGTAGTTGGCCGCCATTGAGCCTCCATTGCCCCAACCAGAGGTCCTCACCGTATCCTCAGGGGAAAGCCATAGCCAGGGTTTTACCCGCCTGATACCACTAAGTCTTTCTCACCTTTTCCCTCTTCGTTGCTACCATGTTCTCGCAGCCTGAGGGACGTGGAGGGTTTAGCAGACTTGGCCCTTTTTAATCTGGCCGCCTCTCTATAGGTCGTGCCTAGGACACAAGAGCCTGTCACGACCCTTGCCCCTGCATTTGAGTTTCCTGTGTTGGAGGGGTGGGTGAGTCAGGTAGAGCTGGGCACAAGAGTGGTCGTGGCCCTTAACCTTGACTCCATCACTACGGCGGGAGATTGCTCGCCCCCTTCTTCCACCGTTGCCCATACTGAAGCGGCCACTGCTTTGCCCATAAGTGGCCCCATAGAGACATCAGGCGCCTCACCCTCGGATGGGGTAGAAGGTGCAACAAGGACTGTCCCCCATGCCCGACTGAAATAGGTGGCGAGGTTGGTTCATGCCAAACTTCCTTAGAGAGCTTACCAGATACCATCTCAGGGGGAAAAACCCCTTCGCCAATTGGTAGCAGGCCTGGACTCTCTCTTCCTCCTCTCCATGCCTCCTCTTTTGGCGGGGATACTGACTCCTTCCTTGAGGAGGAGTGAGTGAATTTCTTTAAGGAAGACGCCCATCTTTGTGAGGCTGACCTGGCCTTCTTGCTGCCTGCTCTGTCCCCTGTGTGTTTGGGTGATTCGTCGAGGAGGATGCTAGCTTCGTCTATGAGGCCTGAGGGAGAACCCCTTCCAAACCCTGGCGAGATTGTGAGGTGGATGCCAGCGGTGGTGATTCCTCACCGGCTGTTAATTCCTAGGTTAAGGACATTGCCCAGATGGCTAACCGTTTGAGAAGTTGGCTCTCTGAGGTATTATGCCTTTTGTCCTCTTTTGCATATACTCCTTTCGTATCTTCACCTCTCTTCATATCGGTTGCTTGTTTTCCTTCTTTCAGGGCATCAATGATTTGGCAGCATAGATAGTTGTTGACCGTTCTCGTGTTGAGGAGGAGGTTAAAGAGCATCGCCAGTTATGCTACATAGCCAAACGTGCTTCCGAGAGGTGGCGAGTTGACAGAGCTGAATTGGCGGCCTTGGCCGAGGAGAGGGAGGAGCTAAAGATCCTGAGGGTTATTCCCATTCCTTGCAAGGCGACCTCAAGATGCGTGAGGCTGAACTCTTGGAGCTGCGCGAGGCTGCCTGCCTAGCAAATGCGACCAAAGCCAAAGATGACTTCGCCTTGTCCATCCTCCGCTCCTAGAGGGACTCAGCTAGGCTACAACTTTCAAAGGCTCAAGAGAAACTTAAGGTTGAGAGCTCTCTCTCGAGATTCGAGCTTGCTGCCCTTGATGAGGCACTATCCTCTCTTCGTGGAGACCTGGCCCGTTCTCAAGACAACGACAGGTCCTTCAAGGTGAGTCTTCGAGAGTTTGCCAGCGGAGTCTATCTGAGAAAGTGGGGGAGCTAACTGCTGCTCAGGAGGAGGACGCACGGCTTCACACCCAGTTGGCCCACGTCCCTGCTACAAGGGACCATGCTTTTGCTTTTGGGCATGACCGTGGCATTTTGAGGCTGAGGAACTATCTCTTGGTTGATCCTGCCACCAACCTTAGGATTCTCGACCGGGAATTGTTCTATCCTAAGGAAATTGCCTGCCGCACGGTTGACAAGTTTGGGCAGAAGGAAATGCCTAATGCTTTTATAAACAATCCTCTAGCGTTCCCGCTTAATGATGCCCCTTAACAGTTTTTTTTTTTTTTTTTGCCCCTTGTGTATTTGACTGTGGATAACTTTTTTTTTTATATTTTGCACATTTATAACAATGGACTTTGATTTGCTTTGTTGAATGCTTTGGCTATTGCGTCATGTTCTCTATTTGTGCGTGTCCTCCTTGCGCAAGGGTCACGCTAATCCTCTATGTATCGTTCCAATTTTACCAGAAACCAAGTGTGCCACTTTGTTAAACTAAGGAGATGAGCACAACACTGGGCTGCGAAGGCTTGCCTTTGGTGTTTTAGGGTCGACGTGGTTTGAGGACTTGCGTGCCCTTCTTTCATGGCACCACAAGCTACTAAGGCTTGTCTTTGGTGTTTAGAGTTGGCGTGGTCTAAGGACCTACATGCCCTTTTTTCATGGCACCACAAGCTGCTAAGACTTGTCTATGGTGTTTAGGGACGGCGTGGTCTAAGGACCTAAGTGCCCTTTTTTCATGGCACCACAAGCTGCTAAAGCTTGTTTGTGGTGTTTAGGGTAGGCGTGATTTGAGGACCTACTCGCCCTTTTTTCATAGTACCACAAGTTGCTAAGGCTTGTCTTTGGTATTTAGGGTCGGCGTGGTATGAGGACCTACGCGCCCTTTTTTCATAGCACCACAAGTTGCTAAGCTTGTCTTTGGTGTTTAGGGTCGGTGTGGTCTGAGGACCTACGCACCCTTTTTCCATGGCACCACAAGCTGCTAAGGCTTGTCTTTAGTGTTTAGGGTTGGCATGGTCTGATGACCTACGCGTCCTTTTTTTATGGCACCACAAACTGTTAAGACTTGTCTTTAGTGTTTAGGGTTAGCGTGGTCTGAGGACTTATGCGCCCTTTTTTCATGGCACCACAAGCTGCTAAGGCTTGTCTTTGGTGTTTAGGTCGGGTGGTCACCGACCTTTCTTTTCGTAGAATTTGTATTCACCCATGGGAACTCTTTCCTTTGCACAGAATTTTCAATGAATAAAACGAAATAAATTCATAAATGGTGATAATGCAAACATTGGACAAAAGCAAAGGAAATGAATACTTAAACAAAAAATGGTATGAAAGTTATTGATAAAATTTCTTTAAGTGCTCCACATTCCACAGGTGCGGTAGTTCCTTGCCCTAGCTGTCTTTCAACTAGTACGATCTAGGCCTGTTGTTGGCCACTACTAAGTAAGGACCTTCCCATCGAGGTCCCATTTTCCCCTTGCCTTGGGTAGTCACCCCACTTTTCTTCAAAACCAGGCTGCCTACTTTAAAGGTCCTGGACCTTACTCTTTTATTGAAATACTACTCAGCTTTCTTCTTTTGTTGCAACATCCGAGCTTCTGCTATCTCTCTTTCTTCTTCGAGTAAGTTGAGGTATTCTTCTATCTTTTTGTCATTCTGGGCACATGAAAATTGGCTCGTTCTGTAGGTTGGTCATCCTACTTTCACTGGTGTAACAGCATCGCATCAGTACACCAACGTAAACGGGGATTCCCCTGTCGGAATTTTTGCTGTAGTTCTGTATGCCCAGAGTACCCCTAGCTGCTCATCTGCCCAATCCCCTTTCTTCTCCGTGACCTTTTTCTTAAGGATTGAGAGTAATGCCCTGTTTCTCGCCTCATCTTGACCATTTGCTTGGGGGTGGCCTGGGAGGAGTATTTTACCTTGAACCTTAACTCAGCACACCATTCTCTGTAGTGATTTGAGTCGAACTAGCGCCTATTGTCGGTTATGATGCTCTGGGGAATTCCAAACTTGCAAACGACATTTTTCCACAAGGATTTTGTCACGGCTTTGCCTGTGATTGTCGCTAACGGCTCTGCTTCTGTCCACTTTGTAAAATAATCAAAGTCGACTATCATGAATTTAACATCACCTTTTCCTGGCGGGAAGGGTCCCATAAAATCTACCCTCCACTAGGCGAAAGGTCATGGTGCTGTAACCGACGTTAACTCCTCCGGAGGGGCATGTGGTACGTGTAACAGCCTGCTAGAAATTCAATGGCGGAATTTCTATAGACTTTAGGAATCTCGTGAAAACCCCATAAGTTTTCACAAATCGACCAATTGCACAGGTTTTAATCTGTCAACATAATCAGTGTTATCACTCACTGTGGTGACAAAATTACGATTTTAATTGTTTGAGATAGTTAGAAGTGTCAGAATATATTATGGTCTACGCTACTAGACTCAGTAGAATATTTAGGATTTTATGGCGCAATAACTCATTTTCATAATTTTGAACGAAACGGCTGTTTGAAACTGTGAATTTATTTTTAGGGGCACTTCGGGGTTGAGTTTTGGTAAATGGTTTTCACTGTAGGTTAATATGAATATTTAAGATTTTTCAGTACTAAGTTTATTAAGCATTTTTGTGAAGTGAATAGTAATCTCGATAAGAGTACTAAGTGTAGTGTTTTTAAAATCACAGTGTGGAATGTCCAAATTAGGTTAGAGAAGTTTTATTTGGACACTTGGCATGATCTTAACCACACATAGTGAATAGTATTAGACACTTGGCACAAAGAAGAACCATTAGATGAATTTGTGAAGGAAATCAAGGTGTGAGATCACCACCTAAGCAAAACTTTTCTTCATTAGATCAACCAAATTGAGCCAGATCAAAAAGGGTTTCAACCCTAGTTAAACCTTAAATGGTTGGGATCCAATTGAAACCCCAAAAATTTGGTTGAAATCGAAACCCTAAACGGTTTCCCGAAACCCTTAAGTTGGCTTTCAAATCTTTTTTGATCCAATTTCTAGCATTGTGTTTGATCACTTGATTAAATCACTTACATATGCTATTAATTTCTCAAATTATTGTTATGATATCATTATCCAACCTTTTAAACTTGGAAATTTGATTAGGCCAAGAAAAATTGAATTTGGGCTTGATAGCATCTCAAAACCTAACCAAACTCCATTTAAACCCCAAATTGAAGCCCACTTAGTTGAAGCCCACCAAGGCCTATGAATTTGGCTACCTTGGCAAAGCTTCTTGAAGAATTTTCCTCCCCCACATGGCAGACCATCCGCTGCCCTTGGCTGCACCCAATAGTGCCTTGATGAGATGGAGAAACCCACCCCATCAACCTCCATACCTTACAGCTTCTGCAGGCAGTCCTTTGCCCCCCATTATTCTCCACTTTATGTCACATAGATACCTCCAATCAATGGTCATTCAAGTCCATATCTTCCCCCTCCAGAAGTATAGAGTCGTGAAAGACACACTTCTTTCCCTTTAATCACTACTTCACCCCATTCTTAGAGAGAAACCCAAAAGAGCTCTCTCGGCTAGATTTCTGGGTCTTTTTGCATGGAGATTTTAGACCCTTTTTAAGTATTTCCACATGATAACTTCTGCATAAAAGTTATTCCTATTTGAGTATAGGTTCCTTAGATATATTATTCGTATCATTCCATGGTCATTTGGTTGGTCAAAAGTATTTTTAATCATGGAAAGGTCATTCTAGGCGTGAAACTGGAGAGTATGTTATGTTTTGGAGACCAAGCTAATGGACATATCTTGGTCCGAAAATTTTATGGAGTGTTTTTAGCATATTTTTATGAGTTTCAATTGAGGTTTTGTTGCATGACTAAAGCTTTTGATGATAGATTTTCTTAGATCTAGAAACTTGAAAGCTGGAAGTGGAAAAATAGTTTTTGTTTGGAGAAAGTTTGAATATTTCGAGATTTGATCTTACTCTAAAGGCTTTGATATTTTTATAGGATGATCCTAAGTCTCTTATTTTTATGTTAGGATGTTATTTTGAAGATATTTAGTATTATTTTCAAATATATGATTTTTCTATGCAAGAGGATTTCTGTTTAGGCCTAAGATTTAATGGTTTTGGATTAGATCGATTTGTGGCCATGTGATTTTAAGTTTTATGGTTGGATATTCTTTAGGACACATTTTTAAACCATGTGATGCTTTATTTCGAAGATCTCACCTTCTTAAGCCAATGATTAAGAGATTTATCAAAGCTAGTTGAGGAAAAAGCTTCTATTTTTTGGACTAAGTGTAAAACCAAAAACTGCAAGTGTTATTTTGTGATTTTGGTGACTTTGGTTTGATGATTTAAAGCATGGTTGATCTTAGCATGATGTTATGAATATGTTAGAAGTAAGATTTGATTTTTTGGAATTCTTGGAGATGTTTTGATTTAGGGTCAAAGCTCGTGATTCAAGTGTTTGGATCTTTTTACAAAAAGATTGCTGTTGATTATTAGCTTTTTCTAAATGGATGTTTAAAGTGTGGTTTCAAACTTAGGATAGGAAGATTCTTGTTGCAAAATTTTGGGTTAAGAATGAGTTTTGAAGTTGAAGGAATTGCAACAAAAATCAAGAGAAATGGCCTATGGATGTTTTGGCTATAGTGTGTTTTCCTTAGTTTTGATTTGTTTTAAATTTTTCTGAATTGATATTTGAGTTTAGGACAAAATTTATGTGAGAAATGTAAATTTTGGAAAATTTTGGAGTTAAGATGTGAAATCCTTAAGTTAGGGGTAAAGTGGTCATTTTCTCACATGTAGAGGGTAAAATGGTAATTTTACTCTAAGTTAGCTTGTTTTCATGTTTCTAATTGTTAGTAATTAAATTTCTAACTTTTTGAATACCCTCTTACAGTTCCTCGTGTTTCGCGCTTTATTCTCGTAGAAAGCGACGATCGAGGTAAGTTAGCTTCTAACTTATTATCAGTTTACTGTGTATGTATGATGGGTAAGGGAACTACAATTTATGTATGTATGTTATCATATATGCCATGCTATGCCACGTCAATAAATGTTGATCTGTTATGCATGGTTTATTCTGTCATGAATATCTATATGTTATGCAATCTACTCTGTCATGTATTGCTATATATTATAAGTATGCAAGTATGTCATGTTAAGTATGTCACATGTTACATGTATGTCATATAATGTAATATTCACCATTTCAAGTATGTCATGTTAAGTAAAGAAGTCAGAATAAGTTTATGTTAAGTCAAGTTTTAGATCACGTTCATGTTAAGTTATTCATGTCAATCATGACCCTAAGTGCTAGGATGGTGTAATGTCCTAGTGAAACTCCTTTGTTCACGCTGGAGTGTCTAAATAGGTGTGAAATATCCTGGGTTGACGAATTACAGTTAACAGGTTGCGAATGGGGCCTAATTAGCTGGTCATTGGAGTGCGCCGAGCACTAACGCCAATAAAACCATATTTTATTTTACGTGTGCTCGTAGTAAATGTGGCACAAACAATTCATGGGGCCACAACAACTGTGGAGCATGAAGTATGGGGCCACAACAATTGTTGAGCGTACACTACGTGAGACACAGCAATTGTGACACATAGAATACATGGGGCCACAACAACTGTGGAGTACATATTAACACATTCACAGCTAGTGTAGATACCTGTGTTGTGATGCGGTAATTAGCAGGGACACACGGCTCAAGGGGACCCGTGTAGCACCCATATGGTCATGTTATTAATTAAGTCTATTGAACAAGATTCCAAGTTCATGTCAAGAAATTAAGAATAAGAAATCATGGTGAACCCATGAGATAAGAATAAGTTTCAGATCAAGTTTATGTTATGTTATGTTATGTTCACGTACATGTTATGTTCATGTTCATATCATGTTATGTTCACGTTTATGTTATGTTCAAGCTCACATCATGTTATGTTACGTTTATGTTCACGTTATGTTTTAAGTTCATGTTCATGTCATGTTATATTCACGTATATGTTATGTTCAAGTTCACGTTCATGTTTACATTATGCTTCAAGTTTACGTTTATGTCATGTTATGCTCAGATTTATGTTAAATTCAAGTTCATGTTTATGTTATGTATGTTCACGTTCATGCTATGATTCAAGTCCATGTTATGTTTCAAGTTCACGTTTATGTTATGTTGCTAGCCCATGTTATATTTTAAGTTCAAGTTCATGTCATGTCAAGTCAAGTTCAGTTCACGTTTCAGTTCAGGTTATGTCAGTTATGCCATGCTATATGTCAAGTTATGCTATGCTTACTTACGACTTTAATTATGCATTCATGCTTTTATTGCCATGCATGCATCATTAACCTGCATGGGAGTTTCCTGTTAACTTATTGAGATTTATAATCAAATCTCACCGTGGTAGTCCCAACTACCATTCCCCCCGAATGGTAGGTGATGTGTCAAGATCAGAGCATGGAGCGGACATTGGTAGACTGAAGGAGGTTGACTAGATGCCGCAGACACAACGTAGAGCTTATAGCTTCCCTAGTTAGTTTTTGGACAGTATTCTGGCCTCGTTAGCCGAGTTACACAAGTTGCTCAACGAACTTTCTCAATAGTATTTTTGGTAATGTAAATATGGAGTCTGGCCTCCCATGTTTTTGAGATTATAGTCTTTTGAGACTCGTACTGGAATCGTGGATGTTTATTTTGTTAAGTATGCTTGGATTATGATTTAATTATTTGGGATATTATAAGTTTGGTGCATAGTATTGCTCAAAAAAATTATCCGCTGCAAATATTGCATAATGCTAGATGCATGTTAGGAATATTGCATCTTATATGTCATGAACAGAGGTAGATAACCTTGCGTTGCATGTACCGATGCTTCAGATGTCCGTTCGATCCCAAGCAAAAATCTAGGGGCGTCACAGTACGGGTGTGTAAGTCTGGCATTTTGCACATTTCTTGGTGAACTCTTGTGCATCCCTTAGAGCATTAGGCCAGTAATATCCAGCCCGGACCACTTTCCTAGCCAAGATTTTTCCCCCACTGTGACTTCTACATATCCCTTCATGTATCTCTACTAGGACATACTATGCTTCTTGTGCAGAGATGCATCGCAATAAAGGAACATAGAAGCCTCTTCTATAAAGGATTCCATCGATGAGTAGGAATCTTGCCGCCCTTTTCTTTATCTTTCTCACCTCCTCTCTTGTTTCTGGCAATTTTTCTTCATCCAAGTACTCTACTACCCTGTTCGCCCAATTTGGGGTGCTTGACCCTAGTACTCCTCCCTCTACGCCAACGGCTGGGACCTCGATGACCCTTCTCTCGACTTGCAATGGTAGGGGTACTTCCTCCCCTCACGATGCCGCTCGGGCCAATCTATCTGCAACCTCGTTGTCCGCTCTTGGTATCTGAGTTATGGAGAAATATGAGATTGTGTATTTTGCAAACTCGGGCTAGGTATTTCTTTAACTTCTCGCCCTTCGTAGCATACAGGCCCAAAACCTGATTTACTATCACCTGTGAATCTAACCTGGCATCCACTTGGTTGCCCCTATTTGGGCAGCTGCAGATAATCTCGCTATAACCACTTCATATTCAGCTTCGTTATTCGTTACTTTGAATGCCAATGGGGCCATGTAATACCACTCAGGGCTCATAAAATGTATCCCCATGCCTCCGCCTATCTGTCAAGACAATTCGTCTATAAATAACACCCACGGCTTCCCTGATGGTGTTGTTGCTTCTCCCTGGGGAAAATCTGAGAATTCCACTATAAAATCCGTCATCGCTTGTCTTTAATTGCTTTCCTTGGCTCATACTCTACATCAAACTCGCTCAGCTCAATTGACCAACCTATCAGCCTTCTTGTACAATCCGGCTTCCTTAGAATTTTTGCCAATGGCGCCTCTGTCAGTAACCTTATTGTGTGGGCTTGAAAATAAGGACGGAGTTTCTTAGCCGCCACTACCAAGGCAAATGCCAATAATTCAATTCGAGGATACCTTGCTTCTGCTCCTTTGAGTTCTCTACTCACATAATGCACTGGATGTTGGATGGCTCCTTCTTCTTTTATGAGAACGGCGGATACAGCGTGCGAGGAGACTGCTAGATACACATAGAGAACGTCACCCTTCTCTGGTCACTTTAAAAGGGGTGGATTGGCCAGATACTGTTTTAACCTTTCGAATGCTTCGTTGCACTGCTCTTTCCAAGGATGTACCTTCCGCAGTACTTGGAAAAAATGGAGGCACGTTTCTGTTGACCTAGCTATGAATCTTCCTAGGGCAGCCACTCTTCCCACCAATCGTTGAGTCTCGTTTACAGTTTTTGGTGGTTTCATACTGATTATGGCCTCTATCTTATCTGGAGAGGCTTTAATTCCTCTTTTGGACACAATGAAGCCCAAGAATTTCCCCGACTGGACCACGAAAGCACATTTCGCTGGGTTCAACCTCATTTTGTAACGACATAAGACTCCAAACGCTGTTCGCAAATCCACGAGGTGCTGGGCGGGCTCTTTGCTCTTTACCAGTAGGTCATCTATGTATACCTCCATAGATTTCCCAATTTGCTCCTTGAACATCCGATTTACCAGGCGTTGGTAGGTTGCCCCTGCATTCTTCAGTCCAAAGGGCATGACCTAGTAGCAATATAGCCGTCGGTTTGTGATGAAATATTTCTTTTCTTCGTCTACTACATTCATCCGTATCTGGTTGTATCCTAAATATGTGTCCATGAACCTCAACATATGATGCCCTGTTGTAGCATCTATAATGACGTCGATGTACGGTAAGGGGAAGCTATCTTTTGGACAGGCTTTGTTTAAATCTGTGAAGTCTATGCACATTCTCCACTTCCCATTCACCTTTTTCACCATGACAATGTTGGATAACCACTTCGGGTAGTGAGCTTCTTTGATGAAGCCAGCCACGAGCAATCTTTCAACCTCTTCCTTAATGGAGGCTTACTTTTCCATGCTAAACGATCTCCTCTTCTGTCGCATTGCCTTGTGCGTTGGGTCCACTCCTAAGCAATGCTCAATGACCTTGTTTTCTATACCGGGCATCTCTTCATGGCTCCATGCCAAGATATCCCTGTGTTCTATCAACAACTGTATCAGGGCTTCTCTATCTGCTAGCGGGACTTGTGTCCCGATACGGGTAGTAGTCCCAGGGCAGTCAGTGTATAATGTCACGAGTTCTAAAGGTTCGTTGACTTCTGCATGTTGCTGAACGCGGTCATCCCTGACTTCTATGTCTCTCTCGTAAGTTACCGCCACAGGTGGAGGGGTGACAAGGTCCCGTCTTGTCCTGCCACAATGCACACTTCCTTCTTAACTTTCCTTAATTCTTGCACATAACATTCTTGAGCCAGGGCTTGCTTGCCTCTAGCCTCTCCCACGCTGTCATCTGTTGGGAACTTCATCTTGAAATGGTAGGTGGATGTTACCGCCCTCAAATGGTTGAGTGTCGGTCTTCCCAATATAGCATTGTAAGAGGAAGGAGCTTTTACTACTAAGAAATCGGTCATGGTGGTTGCCGTCCTTGTCCCAGTTCTTGCAGTTACTGGAAGTGTGATCGCTCCTACGGGCTAAATAGTATCCCCTGAGAAACCCTTTAATGGCTTAGGGGAGAGCCTTAGTTTGCCCGCATCAATCCCCATTTTGACTAACGCATCCCAGAACAGTATATCAGCCGAGCTCCCATCATCTACCAACACCTGCCTGGTTGTATAATTGGCTATCACGAGGGTTATTACTAGAGCATCATCATACGGATACAGTACTCCTTCCCTGTCCGCCTCTTTAAAGGATATCACCATTCACTCATTACTAAGCTTTGGTTGTTTGGATGCTCTATTTGCCACGAATACCTCTTCATATCTTGTTTTTCGTGCATATGCCTTTCAGCTGGAGGTGGAAATTTCACCTCCAGAAAACCTCCTGCTATAGTCTTTATCTCCTTTATGGGCGCCTTGTTCCTTTCGCCTCTTGAGGGCGATCTCACCCCCTTGTCTTGGCGGTCGTTAAAGTGACACCTCCTTTCTGGATTGAAACTCAGCCTTGTTCCTTACCTAGTCTCCTGACGCCTTCTAGGCTTTGACCGCTCTGCCACCATTCCCTCCAACTCGCCGGTTCCTGCTAACTCAACAACTCTCTTTCTCATGGTCATGCAGTCTTCAGTCCAGTGCAAGCTCGTCTGATGATACTTGCAGTACCAACAGCCTGGTTTGATAAGGCGGAGGCTTTCCTTTTCTTTCTCTTCTTCTCGTAAGCTTAAATTATTGTGCACCAGTCTGAGGTTATGATCCAACCGCCCTTCCCTTGCTCTTTCTTGCCTACTTGGCTTACCCTTCTTATCAGCCTGCCTGTTTCTCCGCTCAATCTTGGTGTGATACCCCGTTTTTAAGTGTATTTTCACTGAAGGAGTGTTTTAATTTAATTAATATATTGGTTCTTCTATTTTAAATTATTGTATTTTAATTGGTTTTATTTTAGTTTGATGTGGTGTTTAATTTATTTTAGTCGTTTTATGATTTTTAAAATTGTTTTCGTCGGATCAGTTTTTAGACTCCGGAGGTGAGGATTGGACCTCATTTCTTTTCTCAATCTTTTCTTTTCTCTTTTTCTTTTTCCCTTTTACTTTTTTTCTTTTTCCTTTTCTTCTTTTCTTCTTCTTTCTTTTCTTCTTCTTCTTTTTCATCCCTCCTCCCGCGCGCGACCTGCTCTCTCTCCCTCTCTCCCGTCGTCGTTCGGTTGTGCAGCCCAAACCTGCTGCTTGCCGGTGATGTGGCTGGCACCGCCCCCATCGGTCAACTCGGCTCTGGCTGGCGCACCACCCCACCAAAAACCAACCCCATCCGTGCCGCCGTTAACCCCCTACAGCCCATCTAAGCCGCACGGCTTTTGGCCATTTCTGGCACCGTCGCTCCACCTCCGGCCACCATCTTTTCACCACTTCATCCCTTACCTCTTGCCGTCCTAACCCACCCATTTCCAGCCCCAATCCGTTGCCGGAGCAGCTCCTACGAGCTCAACTCCGATTTGCTCTTTTTCCGCTTCCACCGCCATTTCCACAGCCACCCACGGCCAAAACTCACTTTCTAGCTTCATAAACATCTCTAGACCATTCCCTATCAATTTCAAGTCTTGGTTTGTCCTCGTTCTAAAGTGGGTGATTTACAACCCACGACCACAGTGTGAAATACACTGTTACGTTGTTTTTTCTCTGCCGTTTGCAACGTCGTGATCCTTCAAAAAATACCTTATAGCTCTATAAGTATTTTCCAAACTCTATTTTAGATTTAAATATATTTTTGCTCTTACAATTAATTATTTGACTGATTGGTTGATTCCGGACTGAGTCCGAGGAGTTCGGGGGTCGGATGGATTGAGGACGGAGTTGCTTGGTTTTGTTGTTTTTGTGATTGGTTGGATGTTTTGCATGTTAAGGCGTGCATTGCATGATGCATTCATGTGCATTTTATTTTATTTAATTGAGAAAAGCTGGTGTTATTTGTGTAAATGAATTTTCGGGTGCGTGTGTATCACGACCCCAAGCCGAGATGGGGTATTATCTCGGTGGAGCTCCTCTGGTCACTCGAGAGAGTAATATACTGAGTGACGTCCCCTGGGTTGTCGCTGGGCGACAACGGAAGCGGGCGGGATGATAACGCTCTCGCACCGACTCTGTGGCCCTACGCTAGCGAGGGTTAGAGGATGCTTGGCTACGTACGCGTGGGGTGCAGAACTGGGCATTGCTCGTTATGAAGTGACACGCACGGTCGTTACTCGTGGTATGACGATGGGAGCCAGGGTGTGCGGATGACCCCTAGGGGAAGTCATGGTACATTCGGATTAATTGGTTATTGAATTGAGTTGGATTTGGGCCAAATGAGACTTTTGGCGTGAGTTGGAAAGTAATACGTTTTTAGGGCCAAATGGGATTTTTGGCGTGCTTGGAAAAATATGGTTTTATGGGTTATGTGCTTTTGCATTCTTTCATGCATATTGTTGAGTTTAATATGTTTTTATCTTGTGGCGTTTGGATTTTTACTTACCTGCGGCACCATTTTGGTACCGTAGATTTTGATGCAGAGGTTGAGGAGGAGGAGGAGGCTGAGCCCAAGGAAGCGGCTCCGCCGGAGTATTGATTTGGAGTTTATGCTTTGTAGTTTGGTTTGAAATAATATTTGTGGCTTGTAATATTTTATTATGTATGTTTTGAACGGTTTTGTATTAAACAAAAATTCTAGTACTTAGTTATGAGACTTTTGTTAACCGCTGCGTGTTTTTATTTGCACACTTGTTGCATGTACACACACTTAGCACTTGGCGATAGGGTGGTGACCCGTGTTGTCATCATCCCGACGTCTCGATTTCCACGTGTCCGTACGTGGGATTTGGGGGCGTCACACTTGGCATCTTCTTTGCAAGGGTCTATCAAAGCTTGTAGAGTATCTTCTACATTGACAAAATCATCCGCCCTGTCCATGAACTCCCTGAAGGTGGAAGGAGTCCTCCGGGCCAACTCTACCATGAAAGGACTGCGCAGCCATACCCCTCCCAAGAGGGTGGCCAAAGTGATTTTCTCATCTTGGTCATTCGTTGTTAAGCGTTCTTTGTTGAAACTGGCCAAGTAGGCCTTTAAATTCTCATCTTCCTTTTGCTTAACCGTTAATAGGTAGGCGGCTGGGCGCCGTTGTCTTTTGCTAGGCATGAACTGGGTCAAGAACTACTTTGCCAGTTCTTCAACGCTGTCTATTGACTTCAATTTGAGAGTCCCAAACCACCCCCTAGCCGTCCCTTTCAGGGTCAAAGAGAAAGCTCGACCCGGCACGCAATTTCCCCTTAGAAATCGTGGAGCGTGATGTGAGCTTTAAAGTTTTCTAGATGATCTACCGGGTCCTTGGACCCATCATACATATCTATTTGGGGAACTTTAAATTTTGGCGGGAGCGGCACAACCATAATTCGTGCACTGTATGGCAGATCTGTTTTGTGTAGTAGACTTTCCACCAAGGAAGAACCTCCCATCTTTTTTGCCATCTCTTCATACTTTCTCTCCAACTCCTTCAATTTGTCATGCATTCTTTCCTGATATTTTTTTTTTTATTTATTTGTAGTAAATCAGCAACTTCATTCATAAAACAACATTACAATGATGAATCAACCCAAATAGCTTGGGATATACATTCTGGAATAGAATCACCATAGAGCTATATCATCAAGATGCCATGCAAATTTAGCTAGAGCATGTGCTACACCATTAGATTCACGACCCCTATACTGAATAGACCAATTAGGAAGGGTGGATAGAAGGGCCTTGATTTCTTGAATAAGTGTACTCCACAAGGTTGATGACCTTCCTTCCTTTTTGAGTTCTTCAATTACAACAAGTGCATCAATTTCAATTTGAAGCTCAACAATACCTAGAGGAATACACAACTGTATCCCTCTCAAAATAGCAGTCAACTCTATTTCCATTGGATCAGTAAGGGCATTTTCTGGTTTACTAGTAGCAAAAGTCACTTGTCCCTTGTCATCTCTTAGTACCACACCAATACCAGATCGGCATTGATCACTAAAAGTTGCTCCATCCACATTAAGTTTTAAGATTCCTGCAGGAGGTGGCAGCCATCTGCCACTGTATTTCTATTTTTTCTGTTGTGCTTCCTTTGCTGCATTATGCTCTTAATATAAGGTCAGAGCATGTTGAATAACGTGGTTTGGTGTCAAGATGCTGTTCTCAAACAGCTTTTGGTTTTGCCTATACCATAAGCCCCAAGCTATAAAAAAAACTTCTCTAACTCCCCTGCTTTTTTTCTTCTCATAACTAAATCAGCTAAATGTAAATAGTCCACTCTAGGAGATGAATCAGTTATGATTGGAAGGAACTGAATCCAATTGTCTCTAATTAGAGGACAGTAAAATAATGCATGATTTAAATCCTCCTCTTCTGTATGGCACCACTGGCAATTGGCATTATCAATCACTTTCCGAGGTTTAAGATTCTGCAGTGTAGGCAGAATATTTTTACATGTCCTCCATGCAAAGACTCTAATTCGATGAGATATATTTAGCTTCCATAACTTCTTCCATAAAAGATTTTGGTCTGCAGCACTTGAACACTCAGCCCTTTGTCTATCTGTTTCCATAAAGAGAAAAAACTGATAAGCACTCTTGACAGAATACATTCCACTTTTCTCATGTTCCCATACCAGTGTGTCAGGTACATTCTCTGATGGCAGTCTGATACAAAGCACCTCATTGGCCTCCCTTGCTAGTATCAAGCTTCTTACCTTCTCCATATCCCATCTTCTAGGATTCTGCATCATCAAAGAAGCCACAGAATTGTCCATCTCAGAAACTGAACTCGTTGTAGTTGTAGTAGTAATAGGAACCAACTTGTGGTTTGGAAGCCAATAATCAGTCCAGATATTAATAGATAAACCATTTCCAACACGCCATCTGCAGCCTTTGAGTAGATTTGTTTTAGCTTCCCAAATTCCTCTCCAAACAAATGAAGGGGCACCACCTAACTTTGAATCTTTAAAACTAGAAGTAGCAAAATATCTAGCTTTAAAAATTCTATGAAGTAGAGATGATTCCTGTGTCATAATCCTCCAACCTTGCTTTGCTAAAAGGGCCATATTAAACATCTGCAAATTCTTGAACCCCAATCCACCACTAAGCTTTGATTCACACATTTTCTTCCAGTTTATCCAACATATTTTTCTTTCATTTGATTTCTGTCCCACCCAAAACCTTGCCATCATCCCTTCCAATTCAGAACATAATGATCTTGGTAGCTTAAAACAACTCATAGTGTATGTTGGTATTGACAATGACATAGCTTTTAATAAAATTTCCTTGCCCCCTTGTGATAATAGCTTCTCTTTCCACCCGTGCATTTTGGCCCAAACTCTATGGTTTAAAGATGAGAATGCTTGATATTTACCTCTTCCAACCATTGGTGGCAATCCGAGATATTTATCATATTGTTGAAACTGATGTACTCCCCAAAACTGCATAATCTCATCCTGTTGGGATTGGTTTACATTCTGACTGAAGACCATTGAGGTTTTCTCACGGTTGATCTTTTGACCAGAAGCTTTCTCATAAATATCCAGCTTATGTTGGAGAGTTAAGCATGTTTGCATATTTACTCTACAGAATAGAACCACATCATCTGCAAATAACAGATGATTTAGCTTAGGAGCCCATCTACAAACTCGAATCCCCTCTACCTGATTATGTGAATTAGCCCGATTCAATAAAAGAATTAGACCTTCAGTGCAAAGTAGAAAAAGATAGGGAGAAATAGGATTCCCTTGTCTCAAACCACGTGTTGGAAATATAGGTCTCTTTGGCTCTCCATTCACAAGAATAGAGAAAGAAATTGTCTGAACACAAAACATAATCAGCTTCACCCATTTTTCACTAAACCCCATCTGTTCCATCACTTTCTGAAGAAAACTCCACTCTACCCTATCATAAGCCTTACTCATCTCCAATTTTAGTGACATGAAGCCATCCTTCCCTTTTCTCTTCCTTCTAAGAAAATGGATCATCTCATAAGCAACTAACACATTGTTAGTTATAAGTCTCCCAGGAACAAAAGCTATTTGAGATGGTGAAATGATAGCAGGCAAACACAGCTTCAATCTATTAGCTAGAATCTTTGAAATCAACTTGTTTATCATATTATATAGACTTATTGGTCTATAATCAGACACTAGCTCAGGGTTTTTTCTCTTTGGAATCAAGGTGACATAAGTGTGATTAATGGCAGCTGGAAATAGACCATTATTCACTGCATGAAGAATTGATTCAGTAACATCCTTGCCCACCACATACTAGAATTTTTGATAAAAGAGAGGACTCATGCCATCTAGACCAGGTGCCTTTGTTGGGTGCATCTCATTTAAAGCGTTCTTTACCTCACCAAGAGGAAAAAGTCATTTATGCACACTACCAACACAAAATTAGGTTTATTCCTTAATTCATAGTTTGTAAAGATATGGAGAAATGGATATATACCTTTTTATTTAGAAAAATACTACTTATCATTCAAACACCACACACAAGCATGTGATCTGTCATTTTTGTAGTTCTATTTAAATACACATATATTGATGTGTAAATGTTTGTGTTTAAATAGTATTTATGATATATATTTTAACCCACAAATAATTTTATTTGAAAGCCTTTATACAACAAATTATGTGACATATTTTGATTTAGAAAATAAATTTTAAAATTTAAATCTTACAAATCAAATTATATAATGTGGATGATGTATGGTGTAAATACCTTCAACTATTCAAAATATATTTCATAAATAAAAATTATTATATTTATTTCATTCCATTCAAAATAAGAGAAAAACTTTAAGAGATTATAGGAATTAGTATTTTTTTTTATTTTAGCTTTTATCAAGAATATAAAAAAAGGTAAACGTTATGAACTTCAAATTAAAGTAAATTAATCATTTGGAGATCACGTGCTCTAAACAGTCGACGTTATTAATTGGGATATACTTTTTTTCCCCTTCTCTAGTCAAAATCACTAAAATAAATAGAGACGACGCTGATAGATCGTTTCGATGTTAACACGAAACACCAAGCCTTAGGAAAGTACTTTTAGGCATCTAATTAAAATAAATTTACAAATGGAGATTGCAAAAATAAAAATAAATTAAAAATAAAGAAAACAACAACAACAACAACAATAATAACAATAACAATAATAATAGTAATAATAATAATAGTAAAACAAAAATAAATAATAATAATAATAACAACAAGAACAACAACAACAATAATTAACAATCACTATAACAAATTTATTTTGGACGAAATGAAAATCATCATAAAATATGTTTTTGAGAGATGAAATTCAAATTTCGTTCTAAAAATTGACGGATATCGTTATCTGTTCGAACGAAATATATTGGGACAAAAACATTTGTCCCTATTGGAAATTCCATTCGAACATATACATAACTGTTCGATCCTAAATTTAATAAAGCTTTAAACGGTTATTTGGATCTATCAAATGTTAAATTGGCAGATTAAGTTATCAAATTTAGTGAAAATTTGAGTAACCGTTCGAACAATCTATTTAAATGTTTGAACACAAAGGAGTTATTTTTCAAACATAAAAGTTAACGTTCAAACGTGTACCTAAAGGTTCGATCTTAAATTTAATAAACTTTTGAATGGTTATTTGGAACCATCAAACGTTAAATTAGCGGGTTAAGTTATCAAATATAGTGAAAATTTGAGTTGTGACACCCCCAGATTTCGTTTGGGATCGAATGAACATCTGAAGTATCGAGACATGCAACACAAGGTTACTTGCCCTCATTTATGACAAATAAGATACAATGTTCCTAACATGTACCTAGCATTATGCAATATTCGCAGCAGATAACCTTTTTTTCTTTAGCAATACTATGCACCAAACTAAAAATATCTCAAATACTTGAAACATACATCATACATAAAGGCATACTAAATGATTGTGATCACAACACTAGTCCAAAATAATTGTGATCAAAAGAGTACTGGAGATACAACTCCATAAGTACAAGTAGTAACCTAAGTTAATTATTATGCCATCATCAACGCCGCATCGTGTTCAGTTGGTCGGATTCCGATTCTCCTTTGGGTCCTGTAACAATATCTATCATTCGAGGGGGAATGGTAGTTGGGATTACCAAATGAGATTTGATTCAAATCTCAGTAAGTTAATAGGAAACTCCCACATAGATTAATGATGCATGCATGGTAGTAAAAACATGAATGCATAATTAAAGTCATAAGTAAGTATAGCATAACTTGACATATAGCATGGCATAACCGACATAACTTGAACTGAAACGTAAACTGAACTTTACTTGACATGACATGAACTTGAACTTAAAACATAACATGGACTAGCAAGATAACATAAACGTGAACTTGAAACATAACATGGACTTGAAACATTGCATGAACATGAACATACATAACATAAACATGAACATTGACTTAACAAAAACCTGAGCATAACATGCCATAAATGTGAACTTGAAATATAATGTGAACGTGAACATAACATGAACGTGAACTTGAACATAATATGTATGTGAACATAACATGACATGAACGTAAACTTGAACATAACATAAACATGAGCATAGCATGATATGAATATGAACTTGAAACTTAACGTGAACATGAACATTGCATAACATGAACGTGAGCTTGAACATAACATAAACATGAACATAACATGATATGAATATGAACTTGAAACTTAACGTCAACGTGAACATAACATAACATAACATGAATTTGATCTGAAACTTGACTTAACATAAATTTAGAATCTTGCTGCTTTACTTAACATGAACTTGGACTTGAATTCTAACAATCAAAATGATTCCGCCAGTCATTTCATCAGGAATATTGAACAATCAGAATGATTCCGCCCAACATATTCCATCAGAGATACTCAGACAATTAAAATGATTCCATCATGAGTATTTTAAATCACGTATCCTAGCAATCAGAATGATTACACCAGGAATATCTAGTAATACTCTGATAATTAGAGTGATTACATCACGAGTATTTTAAAATACGTACCTTAGCAATCAGAATGATTACACCAGAAGTACCTAATAATACTCTAACAATTAGAATGATTCCATCACAAGTATTTTAAAACACATACCCTAGCAATCAGAATGATTAAACCAGGGGTACCTAATAATACTCTAACAATCAGAATGATTCCATCATGAGTATGTTAAATAACATACCCTAACAATTAGAATGATTACGCTAGGAGTATCTGCAAAACTGAACTTCAACTGCATTCTGATAATCAAAATGATTTCGCCAAAAGTACCTTGTGTGAATTACAAATGGAGATGTTCGGACAGTTATAATGATTACATCACGAGTATCCTAGATAGAACTGAGTTAAACGTAACTCGAAAGACATGATTTACTTGAGATAGAAACATTTCGTAATATGGTATAACATGTAATAAACAACATATTTAACATGACATACTTGCACCAGTGAATATTACATGACTTGACATACATGTAATAGATATCATACTTAACTTGGCATACTTATAATATATAGTAATACATGACAGAATAGATTGTGTAACAGATAAATATTCATGACATAATAAATCATGCATAACAGATAAACATGTAATGACATAGCATGGCATAGCATATATGGTAACATGCACATATAAATTGTAGTTTTCTTACCCATCACACATACATATTAAACTGACAGTAAGTTAAGAGCTAACTTACCTCGTTTGTTGCGTTCTATTAAAATAAAGCGTGAAACACAAAGAACTGTAAGAAGATATTCTAAAAGTTAGAAATTCAATTACTAACAATTAAAAATATGTAAAAGAGATGAGTTAGAGTAAAATTACCAATTTGCCCTCTACATGTGGGAAAATGACCATTTTACCCCTAACTTAAAGATTTCACATCCTAACTCTAAAAGTTTTCAAAATTTATATTCCTCATGTAAATTTTATCCTAAACTCAAATATCAATTCAAAAAAATTTAAAACAAATCACAACTATTGAAAACACACTATGGCCGAAACATCCATAGGCCATTTATCTTGATTTTTTTGCAATTCCTTCCAAACTCATACTTAAACCAAAATTTTGCAAAAAATGATCTTCCTATCCTAAGTTTAAAACTATAATTAAAACATCCATTTAGAAAAAACTAATAATCAACATCAAATTTTTTTGTAATGAGATTCAAACACTTGAATCATAATCTTTGACCATAAATCAAAACATTTCAAGAATTCCAAAAAATCAAATCTTACTTCTAACATATTCATAACATAATCCTAAGATCAACTATGCTTTAAATCATCAAACTAAAGTCACCAAAATCACAAAATAACAATTGGAGTTTCTGGTTTTATACTTAGTCCAAAAATAGAAGCTTTTTTCTAAACTAGCTTTGATAAATCTCTTGATCAATGGCTTAAGAAGGTGAGATCTTCAAAATAAAGCATTGCATGGTTTAAAAATGTGTCCTAAAGAATATATAACCATCAAACTTAAAATCACAGGGCTAAAAATCAATAAAACATAGATCTAATCCAGAAATATCAAATCTTAGGCCTAACCGAAATCCTTTTGCATAGAAAAATCATATCTTTGAAACTAATACTAACTATCTTCAAAATAACATCCTAACATGAAAATAAGAGACTTTGGATCATCATATAAAAATATCAAAGCCTTTAGAGTAAGATCAAACCACGAAATATTCAAACTTTCTCCAAATAAAAACTGTTTTTCCACTTCTAGTTTTCAAGTTTCTAGATCTAAGAAAATCTATCACCAAAAGCTTTAGTCATGCAACAAAACCTCAATGAATACTCATAAAAACATTCTAATAACACTCCATAAAATTTTCGGACCAAGTTATGTGATTATGCCCAAAGAATAATGCGGTAGTTATTGCACAGTTTTGAAGTTTCGATTCCACAAGGAGACAATTAAAAAGATTAGCAGAAGCAACAAAAAAACTAAAAGAAAAATATTAAATAAGTTATGGACAACAAAGATTAATTTTAACTACAAAATAATAATGAAGCAAAGTGATTAACGAAAAAAGTACTAAAATTTGATTAACAATAGAGTGTCGGGAATCCCTTGCACAAATCTGGTATTTTAATTATTCTTAATTCATTGGATAACTTAATTAGGAACTCAATTTATGAAATTTCCAATTGGAAGGTATAGATTTATAAACCAAAATTAAATCAAATGTAACCCTTTGAAAAATCATTCACCACTTTTAAAATGCGTAAATTACTATCCCTATTGAGAAAATCTAATAATGACAATATACTCAGGGAGCAATATTGCAGTAAAAAACTAAATCAATATAGATAAATAATTGATCTAAACATAATCAAAGAACTAAGCCATTCAATAGAAAAAGCATGACTGAATCCATAAATAGAATAAATTCTTTGATTATTTGGAAAAGATAACATCAATGATGAATTGTGAATGATAAAACAAAAGAGTTTTAGCAATTGAAAATCAAATACATGAATTAAAAATAAATTAGAAATACTATCTAATGTGCAAGTTTATCCCTAACCCTACTTGAGAATTTAGTTACCTATAAACATAATGGACGTCAAAGATTTCTAGAGAAAACTGAAGTGAACGACGGCTATGGAAGTGATTTTCTCCTCTCTTCAGATCTACCTCTTGTGCCTCCTCCGCCTCCTCTATTTCATACTAATGATATGCTTATATAGGGTAGGAAAGAAACCATAATGTCCTCTTAATTTTTGCAAAAAAAATTACCTAAAATTTAGGACTTATTTTGGCAGCCACGTATGCCCTTCAGGAGCTTGAATTTGGAAATCCTTATTAGAGACAAAGTTATATTTCTTTAAGATAGATTTCTAATAAATCAAGAATCGTATTAATCCAATATGTGAGTAAAATGATACAGTCAAAAGACTAAAATATGTCCCGATTGTCTCCTAGCAAATTTCGGACTTGGACTTCTTGTGGTTTCATTTTGTGATTTTTTTTCTTTTTTTTTTCTTCCAAATTTCTCTCAAACTCCATGAATGTCCTCCTTTGAATTTGACTAGGCTTGACTTGCTCTTTTATAAACTTTGAAATTAAACATAAAAAACTGCTTAAGAGTATCCCAACATAAATAGAAACTCAATTTAAGAATAGACATTAATTCCTATGATTTCTATTCACATTTTAGCATTTTAGTCCAATAATAGGGTATTTAGAATGCACTTTCACACACTTATCAATATGTCAATTAGCTTGGTAAAAAACTCCAAAACATAACATACTCCCTAGTTTCACTTCCAGAATGACCTTTCCATGGTTAAAAATACATTGGACCAACCAATGACCATGGAATGATACGGATAATATATCTATGGAAACTATACTTAAATAGGAACCACTTTTATGAGGATTAATTGTGTGAAAATACATACAAAAGGTCGAAAATCTCAAACCAAAAAGACTCAAAAATCTTTCCGAGAGAGCTCTTTTCAGATTTTCTCTAAGAACAGGATGAATAAGTGATTAAAGGGAAATAAGTGTGTCTTGTACTACTCTAGACTTCTGGAGGGGGAAGATATGGCCTTGAATGACCCTTTAGTGGAGGTGGCTATTTGACATAAAGTGAAAAATAGTGAGGGGAAAGAACTGCGAGCAGAAGCTGTGAGGTATGGAGGTTGATGAGGTGAGTTTCTCCATCACCTCAAGGCACTATTGGGTGCAGCCAAGGGTAGTGGATGATCTTCCATGAGGGGGAGGAAACTTCTTCAAGAAGATTTGCCAAGGTGGCCAAATTCATGGGCCTTGGTGGGCCTCAACCAAGTGGGCTTCAATTTGGGGTTTAAAAGGGTTTGGTTAGGGTTTGAGATGTTATGAAGCCCAAATCTAATTTTTCTTTACCCAATCAAATTTTCAAGGTTTAAAAGGTTGGATAATTATTTCATAACAAGGATTTGATGAATTAATAGCATGTGGAAGTGGTTTAATTAAGTGATTAAACACAATGCTAGAAATTGGATCAAAAAGGGTTTGAAGGCAACTTTAGGGTTTGGGGAAACCGTTTACGGTTTCAGTTTCAACTAATGTTTTGGGTTTCAATTGGATTCCAACCATTTACGGTCTCGCTAAAGTTGAAACCCTCTTTGGTCTGTTACAATTTGGTTGATCAGATGAAAACAAAGTTTTGCTTAGGTGGCATGATCTCACATCTTGATTTCCTTCACAAATCCATCTAATGGTTCATCTTTGTGCCAAGTGTCTAATACTATTCACTATGTGTGGCTAAGATCTTGCCAAGTGTCCAAATAAAACTTCTCTAACCTATTTGGACATTCCATACTGTGATTTTGAAGACACTGCACTTAGTATGTTTATCGAGGTTACTATTCACTCCAAAAATACGTAATAAACTTAGTATTGAAAAACTTAAATATTCATATTAATCTCTAGTGAAAATCATTTACCAAAACTCTACACCGAAGTGCTCCTAAAAATAATTTCACAGTTTCAAATTGGTGTTTCATCCGAAATTATGAAAATGGGTTATTGTGCCATAAAATCCTAAATATTCAACTGAGTCTAGTGGCATAGACCATAACATATTCTGACACTTCTAACTACCTCAAACAATTAAAATTGTATTTTTGGCACCATATTGTGTGATAACATTGACTATGTTGACAGACTAAAACATTTGCGATTGGTCGATTCGTGAAAACTCCGTAAGTTTTTACAAGGTTCCTAAAGTCTATAGAAATTATACCATTGAATTTCTAGCGGGCTGTTACATGAGTAACCATTTGAATATTCCATGTAAATGTTTGAACATGAAGGTGTTACCATTGGAACATACAAGTTAATGTTCTAACGTGTACCTATTCATTTGATCTTAAATTTAATAAACTTTCGGTTATTTGAAACTGTCGAATGTTAAATTGGTAGGTTAAGTTATCAAATATTGCCGAAAATTTGAGTAACCATTCGAAAAATTTATGTAGATGTTTGAACACGAAGGAGTTACCGTTTGAACATACAAGTTAATGTTCAAACGTGTACCTATTTGTTCGATCTTAAATTTAATAAATTTTTGAATGGTTATTTGGCACCATCAAGCGTTAAATTGGTGGGTTAAATTATCAAGTTTAGCGAGAATTTGAGTAACCGTTCGAACATTCTATTTAGATGTTTGAACACGAAGGAGTTACCATTCGAACATAAAAATTAACGTTTGAATGTGTACCTAACCATTGGATCTTAAATTTAATAAACTTTCAAACAGTTATTTGGAACTATCAAACATTAAATTAGCGGGTTAAGTTATCAAGTCTAGCGTGAATTTGAGTAACCGTTTGAACAATCTATTTAGATGTTTGAACAGGAGTTACCGTTTGAACATAAAAGTTAACGTTCGAATGTGTACCTAACTGTTCAATCTTAAATCTAATAAACTTTTGAATGGTTATTTGGAATAGTCGAACGTTAAATTGATGAGTTAAGTTATCAAATATAGCAGTAATTTGAGTAACCAGTTGAACAGTCTACGTAGATGTTTGAACACGAAGGAGTTACCGTTTGAACATACAAGTTAACATTCGAACATGTACGTAACCGTTCGGTCATAAATTAATAAACCTTTGAATGGTTATTTGGAATTGTGAAATGTTAAATTGGTAGGTTAAGTTATCAAATTTAGCAGGAATTTGAGTAACTGTTTGAATAGTCTATTTAAATATTTGAACACGAAGGAGTTACTGTTCGAACATAAAAGTTAATGTTTGAACGACCATTGAATGGTTCGACCTGAAATTCTGGCTAGTTAGATGAATAAATATTTGGCGAGAGTAGAAATTACATTCGAAGCCTTCTAGCTATATGTTCGAACAGTGGTAGAAGTTTTACAAATTTTAATTGGAAAAATATACCTTATTAATTAGTCATAGGTAAATATTTAGTTTATATAATAAATATAGCATTTAAATAATATAAATAAATAAAGGAACTCAATAACTAATTTAGGAAATGAAAAAACGATTCATATTTAAATTAATTACACAAAACACAAATAGCTAATGTCCATACAAAAAAAAAATGCAAATAAAATATACACTACTTGTGATAACCCGCTCCTTTTTGTTTCTTTAATTATGAGTCTCGTTCTCTGTGTCGAGCGTCAATAGCGTGTTTTAAGAGAAATCCAGCGAATTTTAAATGATATCCAGCAAATTTTAGAGCAAGTTAAATATTTTAAAGTTTACAGATATTTTTAAATATTCTGGAGATATTTATATGTGATATTTATAGTATTATTGGACTAAATTTGTTTTTAAAATAACACAATTATAATATTTTAATGATTTCTAAAAATATTATAATTGTGGAAAATTATTTACATTAAATATTTTAGTCATTTAAAAATATTAAGAGATTTAACTTTACGTTGAAAACTCTAAATTAATTTAAATAGTTTTATTCTCTTTGAGTAATAACGAGATTTAATCATTTTAAATAATGATGAAGGAATATTATTTTATAAACTTTAGTTTATAAAATAATATTCTATCTTAATTTCTCTCAGTGTTTTATTTAAAAATAAAACACTTACATATTTTCAAATCAGTGTTCAAACTCACTGTTAAATCATTTCGAACATCTCAAAACGAAGGACTTGGATTAAATACTCAAGCCCCTCTCTTTTTTCCCTAATTTTTCTCTTTTCCCTCTCTCTCTCCTCTCCCTCTCTCCTAGCTCGATACACGACTCTCTCCATCACCTCCATCGTGCAGCTCTATCCTCCCAGCCGCCGTACTCCACCTCTATCACCGGCAGTCTCTTTCCCCGCCAGCAAGCTTCTCCTCCCATCGGTGCACACCATGGCACACTCTCTCTCCTCTCACAGCATCTCTAGCCAAAATGGGTAAAAACCCACTCCTCTCATCCACGCCGCCGTACACAGCAGCCATGGTCTCACCATCGGTCACCAGCTACCCCCTCCCTCTGGCCAACATCCCCTCCCACCGGCGAGCTCTCACGTGCTCTCTCTCTCCTCCTAGAACAACTTGACCAAAATGGGTTTCACACCCATTTCTCCACCGTAGCACCATCATACACGGCCAGCTTGGCCTCCGACCACCACCAACGGAATCCTCACTCCATGGGCTTCATTTCCATGGTCTCCTTTTTCCCTACCTTTCTCTTTCTCTGATGGACCACTACACCCACATACACTCGGTTGCACTATCGTGCATGGCTATCCACACCACCTTACCACCACCATCATGATCCTCTCATCACCATGATCTTTTCCAACCATTTTCATGTCCAACCGAGCTACACACAGCCCTCACTATCCCCCACTCTCCAAGGCATGGATTGCACCATTTATGGCCGATCCACCACTGTGAGCCACCGTCCAGCCACCACATCGCGACCACAGCTTCACCACACCTCCCTCCAGATCTTCCATGCCTAGCCATGATGTCCAGCCCATCCCCACCTCTCTCACGCACTCTCATACCCTCGGATGCACTATTCACTGCGTGATGCCATCGTGCTTCACCACCTCAGACCAGCACGAGGACACCTTGAGCCTTTCCAAGACCACGCCTAGCTATTCTCAAGCCAAAACTGCCACTTTACATGGTGGACGGCCATGGTACGCGGTGTTAACATCCACGTATGACTCATCTGACGTTTTGATCATGATGGGCAACAAGCTTATGTATGTATGTGTATGCATGTTGACCGGTGCAAAACTGCAAGTGCACAGTATCGTAGTTTTATAGTAAAGTAATAAGAAGAGTATCGTCCTCAGGGATTGGTACCTTACTCTTGCCAAATACCAAAATTATGCTAATCTCAATTTTATCTAGAGGAATCACTAAGGTTTTTGTAGTAGCAAATAAAACTAGATCAACTCAAGAGAAATAAGCAAAGAAAGTAAAACTGATGTTTGAAGATCAAATTCAATAGGGAAGAAAACTTCTAGGAAATCGATTTCACCATAATTCTTCACTATGCTTTTCTCATCCAGCTAATTTAACTTAAACCTCTTTTGTCTATTAGCAAATCTCTAATTCATCCAAAAGCCTCTTTCGATAGTCAATTGGAAGTGATTCTAGTTTATCAATTCACACAAGAGTATGCAAATTAAATAATCAAGAACGCAATAAGACCAATGATTTAATTACTACACAGGTTCATACAAGTCTTTCGATCTCTATACTTACCTATGCTGAAATATCCAAGATCTACCCTATGATTCCCTCTTTCGATAGCAAATCACAAGATTAATAATCATCTAATCAATGGCCAGTTAATTAGAAGCATTAAATTCAGAATAAATCAGATAAACAAAGAGAGAATTGCATTAAATTAGCATGGACAAACAAGCATAGTTCGGAATTAGGTTACATCGTTTTCCTAGAAAGAAGAAAATTTAGCTCATACTAGAATTGGAATTCAACATAAACGAATTCACCATAATTGTTCTGAGAAGATGGGAAGAAGAAAATAAACACTGAAAAATCCTCCTTGCAGCCTCAACTGGTCGTCAAAAGCTCAAGAGAACGATTCAACGCCTTTCTCCCGTCCGTGCTCGTGTATGAATCCAACGTACGTGCAATAAATTGGAATTCCGTCTCCAAAACAAATGATTTGAATCCCTCTAGCTATGTTTTTCTCTCCCAAAGAGTGTTCTCCAGTCAAAACTCGCGGCTCTAGAGTGAAGAATGGCCTTTTATATGGTCCCACGGCGGAAAACCTAAAATCTGTCAAAATACGATGTTCGCTCGAGCGGGGTGTCGAGCGCGCGTCGAGCGTTCGACTCTGCCTGATTTCGCTCGAGCGTCCTATCGAGCGCACATCGAGCGTTCGACTCTGCCTGATTTCGCTCGAGCGGCCAATGTCTCCGCTCGAGCGATCTTCGTTTTTCAGCAACCTGCTCGAGCTCCCTGTCGAGCGGCAGTCGAGCGTTTGAATCTGCCTGAATTCGCTCGAGCGGCCAAAAGCCTCCGCTCGAGCGAACTTGTAAAATCTGCAATATGAAATTTTGCAAGCCATCACATGTGGATGGAAGCTATATGTGGTACGTATTGTATGTATGTTCACGAAAGGGAATGGATCGAAGCTTTAAAAAATGCATGAACCGACGTTTTTAAAATAAAAAGAAAGAAAAATGCTTTTAAATTGACTTTTATGAAAAGAAAGAAAACTATTTTTTTTAAATGACTTTATGAATGAAATGAACTGAAGAACTGTAAGAATTTTAAGAACTGTAAGAATTGAATGAAAGAACTATAAATGACTGTAAAGGAAGGAAAGAACTAAAAATGAATGAATGGACTGAATGCATGATGTATGAAGATACGTAACTGCCACATGAATGGAAAAGGAAAATGTACCAAATGAATGGACTGGGCAAATTGCAATGCTGAATAAGTAGTACAGATAGTGCACCCAGTGCTGCATCCTGACGGAATGGATTCCCAACCCATGGCCAAGGGTGAAATCCGATCCAAAAGACCACTAAACCCAGTACGTAGGGTGCAACAATGTGCAACTGCTAATGAAAGCAATAAGAAAAGAATGTATGCATGTTAAGAAAGAATGCATGTATGTATCTATGCATGAATTTATGTAAGAAAAGATGTATGCATGAAAAGACTCTTTAAGAAATGAAGGCAGCGAGGCGTGGGGAACTGTTTTAAGAAAGAAAACGTTTTTAAAGAAAAACTCCACCTCGCAACTTTTTTAAAATGAACTGCATGATAAGTATGATTTGTGTGTATGGAGTGATGAATGCATGACTAAAATCCTATGTTAATATATTTTAACTGTATGGAGTAATGCTTACGAGTCATCGACTCATTTTAGTTTTTATGTGTGCCCTCCTAGGGACAAGATGAACATGAAGTGTCAGGACGGGCACAACCCAAGGGGAAGAGTACGAAAGCTTAGGCAAGATATTTTGCACGAGAAACTTTAATTGTAAAATTTATGTTTTCCGTTGTAACCTTTTTAATTAAGAAAACAAGTTTTATTTATAAACATTGAGTCTTTTGTATCCTGGCATGAAAGAAAAAGAAATTTTCAAAAGGAACCTTAATTCCCCAATCTATTTTTATTTAAAATCATTTTCTAATGGACCCACCACAAGGACGGGCGTTACACTACTGGCCTAAATCTTGTAGCACTGCCTCAACTCCACCATGGCGTGTCTCCATATCTGTCAACCGAGACATGATCTTTGACTTAGTCTTTGAGGGCGATCCAGACTTCTGTATGCATTGCATCAATCAACTCTGCTGTGTGAGCACGGATCTCTGCAAGCATGATATCTGTAATCTCCTCATGAGTAGCAATGTGTGATGCGCCTTGTGTAGATACTTCACCCAATACGCCATGATCTCTAAGGTATGTATCTCCCTGAATATTGACTGCCTCTGTAGTGGGTTCATGAATACGAAATCTCGAGTGTCCCATGCTACGAGACTAGGTAATGGAGTTGATTGGTCCAATCGGCTCCCAAACACACTCAAATGCATCTAGCTAGACCCCTATCGCTAAAAGAAATCGTGTGAGTAGGACCCCAAATAACAATATATCTATCATAATATAGGTGGCCTCTAATTGATTCCTAGCGAAGATATATCTAGCTTGGTCGATAGGCACCCCACGAGTGACCTGTATATAAATCGTGCCCGATTCATACTAACCTCAGTCTTGTGTAGTCATGGATCAATGTTGTTGGCTATTATTATGTTGTTGATTTGTGGTTTGGTCAAAACTCATTTTCAACCCCATTTATACCGACATACTAACCTATTTACATATAAAATAACATCAAACCACATGCTATATGACATACCTGTTGTGGGTTTGAGATTGGTGATTGACATTGGCATTGACGGTGGCATTTGGTAGCTTTCTTGTTGAGTGCGGAGGAGACGAAAAACAATACATTCAAATGGCACTAAATTTGAGCCCCGTAACCTGTTCTACCTTTGTTATTGTTCGAACGTTTATTTGTACGTTCGAACGTGTTCTAAAAGTAATTTATCTGTTTGAATGTATACGTGTCACGTTCAATGGGCCAAAAACATTTAATTAGTTATTTGAAGAATATTTGAAGCATACAAACGGGCCTAAAATTTCTATTTTACTCTCTGCGTAAATATTTCGTTACAAAAGATGTTGACATTCTCGTATGTATAGTTGTGTGCGATGCACACTATTGCATGACTCTTGAGGCAAATATTTATCTTGGAAACGATTGACATGAGTATATATAGTCATTGATCCAAGTCAAGTTTGAATACAAGTTAATTAACTAGCTAATTAACATCACACGTCTTCGTCCTGTTCTAAAGGGAAACAAAAATGGAATGGCTTTCTTTGTAAGACTAATACCATATATTAACGTATTCCATATACAATAAAGTACGGTGATATATTATGCCAATTATTCAATAAATATTATATTATTTGATGATATATAACAAGTGTTGCATCCTTTAATAAACTGACACCAACATTATTACAATGTAAAATGCTTTATCTATCTTACAAAAATAAATTTATAAATAGACGTAATTTGATATAATCATCTATTTTATTCTAAAAATAATTTTATAATTTGATACACTACGTTGTCAAATCATCTTGATTTATGAAGTTAGAGTGAAATTGATAGATAAAAGAGATTGGCCTTTTTTTTTTTTTCTGGAAGAGTCAGGGCCACATGTAAACAAGTGACCCATCTCTAAATTTTATTAATAATCTCTCACTTATGGTAGAGGAAAATGGTGGTTACGAGACAACCATAAAAATTATTAGCAAAAACATCAACCCACCAACAATAACCAATAAACAATCAACTTATGTAAAAAAATATAAAGAGAATTTCTATTTACCGACCCTATAGATAAGGCAAGCACCATTTATCAATAGATAGCAAACCTTGAAGTCTTGCAGGGAGAAGACTGTCAACACCCAAATTAATGCAAGAATTACGAGCCCCTTCTTTGCAAAAAACATCAGCATCCATATTCCGTTCTCTATAAATATGACAAATATGACCATCAACCTCTCTAAGAAGATCAACCACCTCCTTCCAAAAATTGCAACAATAACAATGAGAACACTCCCCACGTTGAAACCAAGAAACCACCATTAAAGAATCACTTTCTACACGTAAACCTGAAAGCTCCAAGTCCTTACATAGCTGAAGACCATCCCTTAAAGCCCAAAATTTAGTAGTAATGCTTGTTTGCACATTATAATGATGAGCAAATCCAGCTAAAAATTTACCTTTATCATCTCAGATCGCAACACCCCCACCTGACAAACCTGGGTTCCCAAGAGAACATCCATCAACATTCAATTTCCAACAACTCATAGGAGGAGGTTGCCAGGCAAAATATCTCACTTTCGATATCCTAATAGGAATAATAAGGCAACTAACGCTTCTTAACAAATCAAGATCATACCTAAAGCATGCAGATTGAGTTATATTTTTGGAGAAGAAATTATGGATTTGTATACAATCTAAAAAGTAATTTTTTTCCAAGAATCTACACAACCTTCCATATGAGCCTTACAACATGTCATCCACAAGGCCCAAATAATCAATGTTGGTAAAATACCACACAAAATACCCAGCTGAGAAGACTATTTCGTTTGAGCCCATTGTTGCGCGTAAACTTTGACTCAAACTAGTGAACCAAAAATTTAGTGCAGTTTTACCTGCAAGTATACAGGTGTTGTAGTACCTAACAAGGTTGAATCCACAGGAATGGACTTATGTGATGAAGAAAATAAACTCAAACAAAGAAAATAAATTACTAAAATGAACGTACAATCAAGTAGACAGGAAAATTATTGAGATGAAGATTTTTAAAATAACAAAATGAAATTAAAATGATAAAACAAGTTGATATGGAGAATGACTAAGGTTTTGAGGATCCGTCTAATAATTTAGAATATTGTGTTCGATCAATTTACTTCAACTAAATTAGAATAATAATTCCATTTAATTGGAAGATTTAGCATTTAAGGTCAAGAAAAATAGTCACTAACAATTAAGTATGAACGATTGATGATTAATACATTTGCAAATTCATTTGAATATCACAGGGATTCTTCAAACATTCACAGTATTCGAAAATCACAATGAATCAAAACAAATATATAGATAATCATAATGGGATGCCCCCAGATTCCGTTTGGGATCGGACGGATATTCGAAGCATCGGGACATGTAACACAAAGTTACCTGCCCCCGTTCATGATATATAAGAGGCAATGTTCCTAACATGCATCTAGCATTATGCAATATTCGCAGCGGATAATTTTTTTTGACCAATTCTATGCACCAAATTTATAATATCCCAAATAGTTAAATCGTAATCCAAGCATACTTAACAAAAATAAACATCCACGATTTCAGTACGAGTCTTAGAAGACTGTAATCTCAAAAACATGGGAGGCCAGACTTCATATTTACATTACCAAAATACACTGTTGAGGAAGTTCATCGAGTAACTTGTGTAACTCGACTAATGACGCCAGAATACCGTCCAAAAACTAACTATGGAAGATGTAAGCTCCACGTCGTGTCTGCTGCATTTAGTCAACCTCCTTCAGTCTACCAATATCTGCTCTCTACTCTGATCCTGACACATCGCCTACCATTCGGGGGAAATGGTAGTTGGCACTACCACGGTGAGATTTGATTACAAATCTCAGCAAGTTAACAGGAAAGTCTCATACTGGTTAATGATGCATGCATGGTAGTAAAAGCATGAATACATAATTAAAGGCGTAAGTAAGCATAACATAACTTGACATATAGCATGGCATAACAGACATAATCTGAACTGAAACATGAACTGAACTTGACTAGACATGACATGAACTTGAACTTATAATATAACATGGGCTAGCAACATAACATGAACGTGAACTTGAAACATAACATGGACTTGAATCATAGCATGAACGTGAACATACATAACATAAACATGAACTTGAATTTAACATAAACCTGAGCATAACACGAGATAAACGTGAACTTGAGACATAACGTAAACATGAACATAACATAACATGAACGTGAACTCGAACATAACATGTACGTGAATATAACATGACATGAACGTGAACTTAAAACATAACGTGAACATGAACATAACACAACATGAATGTGAACTTGAACATAACATAATCGTGGACATAACATGATATGAACATAAACTTGAAACTTAACGTGAACATGAACATAACATGTACGTGAACATAAGATAACATAACATGAACTTGATCTGAAACTTATTCTTATCTCATGGGGTCACCATGATTGCTTATTCTTATCTCATGGGGTTAATCATGATTGCTTATTCTTAACTTCTTGACATGAATTTGGAATCTTGTTCAATAGACTTAATTAATAACATGACCATATGGGTGCTACACGGGTCCCCTTGAGCCGTGTGTCCCTGCCGATTATCGCATCACAACATAGGTATCTACACTAGCTATGAGTGCGTTAATACGTACTCCACAGTTGTTGTGGCCTCACGTATTCTACGTGTCACAATTATTGTGTTTCACGCAGTGTATGCTCTACAGTTGTTGTGGCCCCATACTTCATGCTCCACAATTGTTGTGGTCTCATGAACTGTTTGTGCCACACTTGTTATGAACACAAGTAAAATAAAATATGGCTCCATCAGCGTTAGTGTCCAGCGCGCTCCGATGACTAGCTAGTTAGGCCCTATTCGCAATATGTTGATTGTACTTCATCAACCTAGGGAATTTCACACCTATTTATACACTCCAGCGCGAACAAAGGAGTTCCACTAGGATATTACCCCATCCTAACACTTAGGGCCGTGATTTACATGAATAATTTAGCATGAACGTAATCTCAAACTTGACTTAACATAAACTTAATCTGACTTCTTTACTTAATATGACATACTTGCAATGTTGAATATTACATGACATGACATATATGTAACATGTGGCATGGCATACTTATAATATATAGCAATACGTGACAGAATAGATTATGTAATAGATAAATATTCATGACAGAATAAATCATGCATAACATATAAACATGTAATGATGTGGCATGGCATGGCATATATAATAACATACATACATAAATTTTAGTTCCCTTACCCATCATACATACACAGTAAACTGATAGCAAGTTAGAAGTTAACTTAACCCGTTTGTCACGTTCAATGAAAATAAAGGTGAAACACGAGGAACTGTAAAATGATATTATAAAAGTTAGAAATTTAATTTCTAACAATTAGAAATGTGCAAAAGAGACAACTTAGAGTAAAATTACCATTTTACCCTCTACATGTGGAAAAATAACTATTTTACCCCTAACTTAAGAATTTCACATCATAATTCTAAAAATTTTCAAAATTTACATTCCTTATGTAAATTTTGTCCTAAACTCAAATATCAACTCAGAAAAAATTTAAAACAAATCACAACTATGGAAAACACACTATGGCTAAAACATCCATAGGCCATTTCTCTTGATTTTTGTTGTAATTCCTTCCAACTTCAAAACTCATTCTTAACCTAAAATTTTGCAATAAGGATCTTCCTATCATAATTTTAAAACCATACTTAAAACATCCATTTAGAAAAAGCTAATAATCAACACCAATCTTTTTGTAAAAAGATCCAAACACTTGAATCACAAGCTTTGATCCTAAATCAAAACATCTCCAAGAATTTCAAAAAATCAAATCTTACTTCTAACATATCCATAACATCATCCTAATATCAAACAGGCTTTAAATAATCAAACTAAAGTCACCAAAATCACAAAATAACACTTGGAGTTTTTGGTTTTACACTTAATCCAAAAACAGCAACTTTTTCCTCAACTAGCTTTGATAAATCTCTTGATAAATGGTTTAAGAAGGTGAGATCTTTGAAATGAAGCAACACATGGTCTAAAAATGTGTCCTGAAGAATATCCAACCATAAAAATTAAAATCATGTGGCTAAAACTCAATAAAACATGGATCTAAGCCAAAAACATCTAATCTGAGGCCTAACCGAAATCCTCTTGCATAGAAAGATCATATCTTTCAAATAAATACCAAATATCTTCAAAATAATATCCTAAAATGAAAATAAGAGACTTAGGATCATCATATAAGAATATCAAAGCCTTTACAGTAAGATCAAATCTCGAAATATTCAAACTTTCTCCAATTAAAAACTGTTTTGCCACTTCCAGTTTTCAAGTTATCTAAGAAAATGTATCATCAAAAGCTTTATTGATGCAACAAAACCTCAATGGAAACTCATAAAAATATGCTAAAAACACTCCATTAAATTTTCGGACGAAGATATGTCCATTAACTTGGTCAAAAACTCCAAAACATAACATACTCTCCAGTTTCACCTCCAGAATGACCTTTCCATGGTTAAAAATACTTTTGACCAACTAAATGGTCATGGAATGATACGAATAATATATCTATGGAAACGATACTCAAAGAGGAGCAACATTTATGAAGGAGTTATCATGTGATAATACTTACAAAGGGTCAAAAATCTCCACGTAAAAAGACCGAAAAATCTACCCGAGAGAGCTCTTTTAGGTTTCTCTCCAAGAACGGGGTGAAGAAGTGATTAAAGGGAAAGAAGTGTGTCTTGCACGACTCTATACTTCTGAAGGGGTAATATATGAGCTTGAATGAATCTTGATTTGAGGTGGCTATGTGACATAAAGTGGAGAACAGTGAGGGGAAAGGAAGCTATGAGGTATGGAGGTTGATGAGGTGGGTTTCTCCATCACCTTAAGGCACTATTGGTTTTAGCCAAGGGAAGTGGATGGTCTGCCATGTGGGGGAGGAAACTTCTTCAAGAAGCTTTGTCAAGGTGGCCAAATTCGTGGGTCTTGGTGGGCCTCAACCAAATGGACTTCAATTTGGGGTTTAAAGGGGGTTTGGTTAGGTTTTGAGATGCTATAAAGCCCAAATCTAATTTTTATTCCCGCAATCAAATTTCCAAGGTTAAAAAGGTTAGATAATGATGTCATAACAAGGATTTGAGAAATTAATAGCATGTGAAAGTGATTTAATCAAGTGATTAAACACAATGCTAGAAATTGGATCAAAAAGGATTTGAGGCCAACTTTAGGGTTTAGGGAAACCGTTTAGGGTTTCGATTTCAACCAAGTTTTTGGGGTTTCAATTGGATTCAAACTATTTAGGGTTTCACTAGGGTTTAAACCCTCTTTGATCTGGCTCAATTTGGTTGATCAGATGAAAAAAAGTTTTGCTTAGGTGGCATGATCTCACACCTTGATTTCCTTCACAAATCCATCTAATGGTTTCTCTTTGTGCCCAGTGTCCAAATAAAACTTCTCTAACCTAATTTGGAGATTTCACACTGTGATTTTGAAAACACTACGCTTAGTATGCTAATCGAGGTTACTATTCACTCCGAAAAAAAAGCATAATAAACTTAGTATTGAAAAATCCTAAATATTCATATTAACCTACAGTGAAAATCATTTACCAAAACTCAATCCTGAAGTGCCTCTAAAAATAAATTCACAATTTCGAACAGGCATTTCGTCTGAAATTATTAAAATGGGTTATTGCGCCATAAAATCTTAAATAATCAACTGAGTCTAGTGGCGCAGACCATAACGTATTCTGACACTTCTAACTATCTTAAACAATTAAAATCGCATTTCTGGCACCATAGTGAGTGATGACACTGATTATGTTGACAGAGTAAAACCTTTGCAATTAGTATTCGTGAAAACTTACGGAGTTTTCACAAGGTTCTTAAAGTCTATAGAAATTCCACCATTGAATTTCTAGCAGGCTGTTACACAAAATATCCAACAATAAAATCATTCAATCGATCAAGCTCACAAAATAAATTCAAATGTTGATCCGAAAACAATGTTTAAGTCATTAAGTTTCACCTCTAACCTTAGTACAAAAGAGTAGCCAACCATGTTCATCAAAAGAATTATGGAAATCCAATAAATATTTTCCATGATAAAATTAAAATAAAACACAAGCCAACACTAGAAAATAACTTAGACCATAGAATAAAACTGGAGAAAAGATAGAACTCAAAAAGAAAAACAAAAAAACAAAAACTCTCCATTTCATCCAGCTCGTGGTTTCACCTCCAGTTTTCCACTACTTGGCCTCTTCACCCAACCATTTTCGTCTAGCCTCCAAGAAAAAAAATACTGCCTGATGCCAACTTCTCCTAAGCTGCTGCCCTCTTTTTCTTCTCCCAAAAGACCCCCTCTCCGTGAATCACTCCTCCTATTATGTCAATCTGGGACCATTACTTGCATGCGGCAAAAAGGATTGAACATTAAGCACAGATAAAACATGTATAGGAATACTATTCAAAACGTGCCTTAATAAAATTAACCGTCCACCTGCAGAAAGAAGGCTACGTTTCCTTCCTGATAATTTCTTTCTTATTTTATCAATAATCAGATTCAACATTGAAGAAGTAAGTCTACCTGTATGCAATGGCACACCCAGATACAAGCAAGGGAATTTCCCTTCACGTGTCATGCAATTGCTTCAGCTTCCAAGAATAACTGATTTTATTTGAACAAAAAATCACTGACTTTGCAGCACTAATTTTCTGCCCCGAAAATTGATTCATATAGCCTCAGAGCCTCTAACAACCTTCTCATAGATCTCCTATCCCCTTTTGAAAAAATTAACAAATCATCAGCGTACAAAAGATGAGTAATACTCGGCAAGCTGAAGTTAAATAAAAATACTTTATGTTGCCACAATGAAATTAGGAATCCAAAAGCCTTGACAGAATATCCTTCGAAAGAATGAACAAATATGGCGAAAGTGGATTGCCTTGACGTAGCCCATGAGAAGCCTTGAAAATACCCTATGGCTTCCCATTTAACATTACCAAAAAGGAAGGTGAGGAAATACAATGAATGACCAGATTGCACCACTGATTTGAGAAACCAAACCTATTCAGCACCTGAAGTAAGAAACTCCAATTAACCCAATCATACGTCTTCTCCATATCAATTTTGCAAATGACATTCCCCCTCGAACTCTAGAATTAAGCCCAGACACCATCTCTTGTGCAAGAGATATGTTTTCAAAAATGCTACGATTACTTAAAAAAGCTAATTGATTTGGAGAAATCAACTTCCCAAGGACACCTCTAAGAAATTCAGCCAAACATCCATCTGCACAATATCCCAAGCCACACGAAAAAATGTAGCCGCAAACCATCCGAACCTAGATAACTATCCTCAGGGATAGAATCAAGTGCCTCTTTTACCTCCAATAAACAAGGAGGTTGACATAGAGCCTCATTCTCCCTCTCTGCATCCCACACAATCTGCTCAGTAGCTAAAAGTTTTTGAAAATAAGCAATTGCCCCATCATGAATTTCTTTCAGAGTTTGAAAAGAAGTGCCATCCTGCATAATTAAGGAAAATAAAATAGTATGCCTCTTCTTTTTCATAGCAGTCAAATGAAAAAATTGAGTATTTGCATCCCCCTCCTCCAACCATCTAATACGGGACTTTTGCTTCCACATCGTTGCTTCTCTATCCAGCCACACCTGATGTTGTGCTTTCAAATTAAGCAAATGATCCTCCCACTCTAGAGAATAATTTTCTACCACTTGATTTTCTAAATCCCCAAGTTGAGCTTCCAACAAAGCTGCTCTTCCACTCTCCCAAACATGGACACATTTCACAATCTCAAAGCTACTTTCAGTTTCCTTAATTTTCGAACTACTCTAGACAAAGCAGTACCTTCGAAATCCCCATCCCAAACCCGTTGAACCAATGGTAAAAAATTTGCATGAGATGCCCACATTCTTTGGTACCGAAATTGATGAGGCCCAAAGAATGATTTCTCTTCCACCGACTTTGTCAGCATAGGACTATGATCTGAAGAAGTACGAGGTAAATAAAATAATTTTGCTTGCTATGCAAAAATCTATATTCACAAGAATATGATCCAACCTAGCCCAAATACGACGTCGACCTTGTCTACCATTAAACCAAGAAAATTTAGAACCCTCAAAGGGGACTTCCAATAACCTACAATCATCAACAAAACTATTAAAGTCTTGCTTAGGACCATTGGCTTGAAGTAAACTGCCAATTTTTTCACTGTTATTACAAATAATGTTAAAATCGCCAGCCAAGAACCATGGTCTCCCCTCACTATCCAGACTTCCTATGTCCTCCCATGAATCTCGCCGTTGTCTACGGAAACAATTAGCATAAACAAAAGTAACGAGCACTTTATCCGACCCCATCGACAACCACCCCACTAACATTTTATTTGTCACCATAAATGGGCTAAACATAAAACCATCATCCCAGAACAACCAAAATTTACCCCCTCCTGCACATTCGAACAACCAAAATTTAATACGATAAGCCGATCGCTGAATATTTTTAACATAAAAAAGGGTTCCAAAATCGCAATAATCCTTAGATTAAACTTCTTCGCCAAACAGGTTAAACGATTATGAGAAGTGCGCACACCCCTAATATTTCAGGTAAGAATATTAAACATTAACATTATTTTTTTTTACCGCGTGGTGACACCCCGAACCACCCCCAAATTTCTTTGCTCTAAATTAACCAAATCTCGAATAGGCTTTCCCAACTTTGAGTTTGACACATAATCTTTACAAACCTTCTCTCCATTGTCCTCAGGCAGCTTAGAATCAGAGGCTACATAATTGGCATTTGCTTGCATACCCAAACTAGACTCCATTTCATTCTCACTCTCCATTTCCTCAATAACACGTTGGGCAACATACCCCCAATTCATATTCCAGAACCTCGTCAGCAAACTTTACGGGGCTACGAGGAGACCTCAAATTACAAGCTAACAATAGATAGGCATCACGCAAAGAACCACCCTCCACAACAATTTCCCCCTAAATTTTATCATTCAACTCCAAAACAAGACTAATCTAATCATTCCCCTACTGCAACATAGGTAACATTTCAGCATCTCTAAAGCAATGCCCTTTGTTGATCCATACAAGACTTCACCCGAGTTTACGCTTATCTTTTGCTAATCTTTTGCCTATCCTGAATCCTCTGCAAAATCTCTCCTCTATGAGACTTCCTATGCCCCACAAAATCCTCTGAATTTTGTTCCACCCAATCAGCTTGACGCCAAACTTGTTTGGCCTCCTTACGTTTCAAAAGCACGGCTCCATCCCCTTGTTTCACAAGTTTTTTTTCAAACTTACGGGCTAAAACTAAATGACCTTCGACATGACAGTTATGGCAAAAAGCAGGCAAGGTTTCAAAAATTACTTCCTGAAAATGACTCCCCACCTCACTAGGAATCCCAATCTAGAAACCCTTTTGCTCCAGCTGAGAGATGTCCATTTCAACACAACAACAGGCCCCTTCAGGGTGAGAAACACAAGCTGTGGCATTATTCCATTTCAGAAATCTCCCAAACCCACCAGTGAGAATTTTCAAGGTATAAGTATGGAAAAAATTAGGGGGCAAACCTAGAAGGAAAATCGACACTAGAGCCAACACTGGTTCTCTATCTTCCACAAAATCCAGCGACCAATGAAAGATGCGATAAGGTGCACCTTCAATATCAAAAAATTCCCTAGCCATGGCAGAGCATAAATCTTCTTCATTAATCATGCAGAACATTACTTTCTCATGCAGGGCCTCCAAAGAGGCCATGCAACAACCCTAGGTGCGCAAGAGTGAAAAACGTTCAAGTGAAAAAAGCGAAAGTCAGAAAGCGGAACAACACTTTCTTCTAAACTTTAGATTGCCCATTTATTCCATTTCATGAGAGTTGATAAAGATAAATAAATTAATATATTCATTTAAAAACTTGAATTGGTTATAATAAAAATTTATATTCTCAATGTTTTCAACACAAAATAATGTTAATACAAAGAGAATAACTTCAAGCTCGATATGGTGTAAAGAAGGGATTTATACTTTTCAATAATATGATGACATGTCATCATTCTAAGAATATTACAATAGAATCAGCTTAGGTGGTTTATCTCATATAAACTCCGTCTCTCTTTTTCCACTCTCATTGTTTTCAATACAAAATATTGTTAATATAAAGAGAATAACTTCAAATCAAATATGGCATAAAGAAAGGATTTATACTCTTTAATCATCAAACAACACGTCACCATTCTAAGAAGATTACAATAGAACTGGCCTTAGGTGGTTATCCCATACAAACTCCATCTCTCTTTTACCACTCTTAATGTTTTCGATACAAAATACTATTAATACAAAGAGAATACCTTCAAATTGGATATGGTGTAAAGAAAGGATTTATATTTTTTAAACATCAAACGACACATCAGTATTCTAATAAGATTACAATAGAACCAGACTTAGTGGTTATCATACAAACTCCATGAAAGGAGGAAAGAGAAACTGGTGCAAACTCTTATAGTTCAACCTCACGTTGATAGCCAAGAAGAGGAAAAGAAAACAAATACAGAGTCTCTCTACAAATTGGAATCTCTCCAAAAAAATTTAGTAACGACAAAGATGGCAATTGCCTTTCATTATTTTTCCTTCCCTTCAAATATTCAACCAAAGAACTACAATCTAAGAAAACAAACTAGGAAAGAAACAAACTAGGAAAGAAATAACAATCAAATAAAATAGAATTGAAATAACAAATATGCTTCCCAAAATCCTTTGCCTAACAGAGTAGCCCTACAATTTAAGGAGCGTCTTCCTGATTAGCATCTTCCTAAAAAGTTCTACAACTTTCATGTTTTGAATTTTGAAGTTGACGCACCTGCATTGCTGATGTTCCTAAACGTTCCATATCATGCAATTCAAATACGCGATTTATCTGCGAACGTTTTGAGACCTGATGCACGAGATCTGATGCATGACAATTCCAGCTGGAAACACTACTCTCCTAATTATATTAGAACTCTATTTTATTTTCAATATTTTCATTTTATTAGTCAGATTTGGATATTTTTAGTGGAAGATAATATTGAGAATATTTTTAGGAGATTGGGAAGGCTTCACAATAACTGATTTGAACGGGTTAAAAGGGGGAAGAATCAGGAGACATCCAGACGCCACGCCTCTCCCTCCCCTCTTCTCCAACTTTTCCTTTGAGTTTTCATCATGGCCTTGTGTGGCTAAATTTTCATAATTGGCCGAAGGAACGGAAGCCTCAGAATCAATAAAACTATGAGATCTAATTTGTTTTTAGTGTTCAATTTATGATTTGAGTATCGGATGTTGACTTAGACCAAGGTTTGTCTTTTTGATTGATTTCGATAATTTAATTTTAATTGTTCCTTAGTTGTACTTATTGAAATTGTCCTTGTTAAACTCAAACCCTCCCATCCTTGTTCACCTAGCATAAAATTAGGATAGACACTCTCCGTGGGAATAATCCTTACTCACACTTCTACATGTATTTTTTAGAAGTATAGGTTTTATTTTTGGTTGCCTACAACAGCACAGCAGTGACTCACCACCAATAACACCATATGTTCTTCAGTTATGACTCGAGAAAATTGACGAATGGTCAAAACTAGAACAACTTCTCGTTGGGTCTCAAATTCTGAAATCTGCAAAGGATCAAAAACGAGTTTCTTACCCTTAAAATTAAAGGAATAAGTGTTGGCATATCCGTCTTAGGAAACCCTTCGATCACAAAGCCATGGTTTCCCTAATAACATGTGACAAATGGTCACAGGAATCACATCGCACTAGGCCTCGTCCACAAATTTTTTTCCCAATGAGAACTTCACCAAACATCGATGCTTTACTAGGATTGAATTTTCTTCATTACCCCAACTGATTCGATAAGTAGTAGGATGCTTCTTAATTTTCAACCCCCAATGCTCTATGGCTGTTTCGGAAATCACATTCATGCTGTTGCCATTATCGATAATGGCATTCAAAGCTCAGCCATCATGTTCCATGCGCGTGTGAAAAATGTTGGTACATAGCCACTCAGGATTAGCCTTAATATCTTTCTTAGTTCCGATCAACATTCGATGGATCACGAAGCTAGGTAGATCTGATGCACCCAAGTGTTCTTCCTCACCATTAATACTCCCATCAGTTTCCTCTTCATCTGCTTCTTCAACGATATCTATTTCCTTTAATTCTTTTTCACATATGAAAGCTAGCTTTTTATCTCTTGTAGGACACACAATAGCATAATGCCCACAGCCCATGCATTCGTAACATTGCGGCCCTTCACCAGTAACTTTTCCTTTCCTTTCCTTTTTGGTCTCCCATCACCCTACCCCTGGGTTGATCTTTCATTAATGTTAGCCTTTGGAATGAAGACATTGCCACACGCTCGAGCCTTGGATTTGTTAACATCATTTTCCTCCCAATCAAGACTCCCATTTGTTTTGAATATGTAGTGCTAACTAATACGCCTTTTCCACATTAATTATTCGTGTAGTCAACATTTCTTTACATAGATCTCTATGTAATCTGGTGTGGTAACGAGCTAGAGTTTGAGTTTCTATAATCTTGCTATGGACAATCAACTCATGGAAGCAGTCCATGAATTGATCAACACTCAATGACCCTCACCTCAGTTGTAACATCTCTTCAAACATCATTTGCTCATAATCAATGGGTAAATATATTTTTTTTTTCAATCGTTCATTCATCTCCTCCCAATTAGAAACTGATAGACGTCGAGTACGACATAATTGTTCTTCCACACTCCCCCACCATGCTCGCACATGCCCCTTCAATTTCATTCAGACATAATGAATTTTTTGATCCTCAGATACAGCGAACCAATCGAAGTAATATTCAATGGCCGTCAACCAGTCTTCGAAAGCATTTGACTCTAATTTTCAATAAAAATCCGATACATCTACCTTTATCCTCTTAATCAATTCATCAAGAGGTTGATAATATGATCCGTGCCCACCACAAATACAATGAAAATTTTCCCTGTTATGCCAAATACGAGGCCCATGATTCTCAAACTCCCTCTCTTCTTCATCCTCCCAAACCTCTTCATCATCACTATCACTTTCATCCCGCACCTCCTCAAGAAATGGGCCACGCCCCCTCCTATTGAGAGGCCTAAACTCCCCTTGAACTTGACGCTCATCCATGACATCTAGTCGATGAGCGAGCTGCTTCAAGATTGTAATAGTTTGAGTGATTTGGTGCTACAAATTATGTTGTTTTCAGTCTTGGTTGTTCAAGTTTTGATTGTTCGACATGGTGTAAGAATTATAAAAATCTAATTGCAAGTACAACTATACACTAATATGTGTATCAATCTAATGTGATTGATTAAAAAATAAATTTTATTGAAAACAATGCTAATTTAAATTTTGCATATGAAAAAATCAGTATTGGTATACAAATTACTAAGCGACTTTACTTGTACGTAACAAAACTCATAAGAATTACCACTACGGGTTATAGGCATGAGTTGCCAAGCACCTTAAAGAAGGAACTTTGCTCTGATGCCAAAAATTGGTGCAAACTCTTTTGGTTCAACCGCACGTTGATAGCCAAGAAGAGGAAAAGAAAACAAATACAGAGTCTATGCAAATTGGAATCTCCAAAACAAATCAGGAACTACAAAGATGGCAACCGCCTTTCATTATTTTTCCTTCCCTTCAAATATTCAACCAAAGAACACATAATCTAGGAAAACAAACTAGGAAAGAAACAAACTAGGCAAGAAATAACAATCAAATAAACTAGAATTGAAATACAAATATGCTTCCCAAAAATCCTTTGCCTAACAGAGCAGCCCCATGAATTAAGGAGCATCTTCCTGATTTGCATCAGAAACACAACTGGAGGGTGTCTTTTGAGCAAGTAATTGTGAATATGTGCAAATAACATTCCAGGTCACTGCCACAAGATGCAAAGCAAGGTAAGATAAACATTGAGTAATATTTTTCTTTCATATCCAGAATTTCTTAATCCACAAAAGAGAAACAGTAGATATAATGGTAACTAATTGTAGACCTGGGCATTGCTCAGGAATAGATGAATTATTAAAACCAAAGTGCTCTATATGATAACTAAGTTAGTATACCTTGAACTATTATAGTTCATTTTATAAGTAAAATATACCTTGAGCAATTATACAATAAATATGACCGTTAAAAGAGCATCAATGTTAGAACTTTGATATGCAAAATTCTTTTGTAGCTTTGATCTTCTTGTCTCTTACACCCATCATTTCTATGTTAGTGGCGAAAAACCTAACTTTTCTTGAATGAAGAAAGGGACCAAGAGTTCTTTATATATTGTGCCTTGTAACTATGATCATCAAAAATCATAATTGATAGGCTCTTTTAACTTCTTTTAAAACTCACTAGCATTTATTAACCAATCGGAAACAAAATTACAAAGAATCAAAGACAAAAATTCAGAAAACAAAAGAGACGGAGCTAGGAAAATGGGCATGATTGGATACTATGAGAATTCACTAACTTCTCATTATTTCATTACCAAATATTACTCAAAAACAAAACATTTTTCAATTTCAAAATTTTAGCTTTTCCATCCAATCATTACTTAATCATTATTCAAACACAAAAATCAAATGCAATTTTTACAAACTTCAAAACAAAAATAATATTAAAAACATATGTTCAAACAAGTTTTTAACTTTATAATATTTTTATTCAACAATTTCTCTCTTTTCCTAAAACCCAATAAAACATCTTCACTTAAACCATTTTACAACCATTAACAAAATTCTGAGATAATACAAGTGTCCAAACATGCCTTAAAAGACTACTTAAGTTTTAAAACAAATTATTAAATTAGATATATTATTTTCATTTAAATTTTCTCTTACGCAATATTATTTAGCTTTAATTTAATAATAATACCAAGGTAAGTAAGTAACTTATTTTTACTGCGTATAGTACACAAGAATGTCAGTTGCTTGTTACCAGATATCACACGTCTACATATTTCACTCACTTAAGATGGTGTATAATGCTACTGGCTTGCTAATTACAACCCAGCATGAGAGGCATGCAGTTATGCACCTATAAATTACTGTAGAAGCCTTTAATAGGAACTTACTCAAAGCTTGGCTGACTCTTCGTTTATTTGCAGTCACAAATTTACTTGGTCTCACGATCTTTGCTGGCCCGCAAGTATATCCAGGCCCAGGAGCTTTCAGGGTGAAGTTCCTAGGCACTCTGACAGTTTTGTTAGTCGTTCCAGCTGCACCCACACTGACCTGGAACGAGCTTGCCGCATTGCCTGGGTCCTTGAACCATGAGTTTATCACTCCTCCTTTGCAGCAATTAGCAATCTGCTGGTTGTATGGAGTTCCTGGCAACAAATCCACCACGGTTGGATCCTTCTTACAGGAATGTGGAATGTTCCCCTTAAATTTTGAACAATCCCCTTGTTCAGTTGTTTGTGCCCCCATCATGCTCCAAATTACTTCTTTTTTCGCCCATGTCCACCCCAATGTCCATCCAGGTGCTTGAATGTCGCGTCGCTGGAAGTTATACATAGTAACAACAGCCTGCCAAATCAAAAGAGAATGATATTGTCATAAATTGCCTCAACCTGTAGTAAATCTGATATTGGAGAGTAGAGAAAAAGCATGATCATACACAAATAAATAGAGTAATGAATTGTGTAGCTGTAACTTTATATACATTGGTGTTAGCAATTTGACTTCTGTCCAAATGGGAACATAGACTCAAGCGGAGGCTTAAGCCCAAGAGGGGGTATTTGGCTTGTAATGGTTCTCGCATAAGATTAATGATATTCATATAGCTCTTTTACAACCAACCAATGTGATACTGCCACTTCATAAAAAATACAACTTTTTTTTTTTTTTTGGTTTGAGTTTCAAATTTTACTTAGCACCCTCTATTTAAAATAGAGTTGGGAAAAAAGGAGTAGTAAGAAAGCTTATATGTGCATCATTATTTCTCGCATAAAGGGAAGTATTGCGGTACTTTTGAGTGTGGGAGCACCATTGGGTGCATTGGTTCCTCCCATGAAGAGAATACTGTGGTAGTTCTTTTGAGCGTGAAACACCAATAGGTGTATTCAGTTTACATGATGTCCTATGGCTTGTAGGAGTTATGCTTGTGCTTGTAATCTATATCATTGACGGTTTATTTTGTTTAGTATTCCCGTAAATGTCCAATGGATTCAGCTGCACCACGTTAAATATTACTGTCTTATGTGGATCTTTTAATTTATTGCTTATGTGGTGTGCTTTCACTGGGCCAAATTGTACCTGTCACAACAAATATATTTAAACTCTAGGAATGAAAATAAAGTTTCCTTAAATTTGGGAAAGTAGTTGGAGAAGTATGATCTTAAAGTACTAGCATGAATATAGGAACCAAAACGAGCACCACCACGATACACTTCATACTACTTACAACATAGCCATCAGGCGTCCAGCTCATTATATCCCATTTGATTGTGATATTTCCAGTTGGATCGAGTGCATCATAGGCTTCTGCAGAAACATCGAGGGAAAAAAGGGTTAAAACTTGAGTTGCTAGAACTTTCCACTGATATTCTGTCATATTTTATATCAACTTAGATGTCTCAATGTCCTTTCCTTGAATTATACTAAAATAAATTCATAAATAAAAACAGGTGGGACGTTGCACTTCTCTGTTTTTGACAATTATGAGATACCACCATAACATTAAAGACACAGAATTGACTTTTGTACCTTGCCTCTTCTCCAGATGTTAACGACAGATGCATTTCCTAGCCCAATTAATTGATCAAACACATGAGATCTTTTGTTCTTCTTAGGGTTAAATAGATTCCAACTTCATGAAACGGGAAACTTAGCATTGATAAGGTCCCTCTACCTAACTACCACACCTCATATAGTAAACCTAGGACTTCAAGCTTGTAATTGCTTGAAAAATTACTTCTGATTACATGATAACTTTACAAATATGCTCAATTATCAACTTCGCTTTCTCAGCCTCTATACTAACTCTAGTAACCAAATTAACAAAGTTTTCTAAAAGCGGTAAGAATTGAGATTCAAACCTCTTTTTCTCCAGCAAATTTTTGGAGAGATTTTCAAATTATAATAACATAACTAAAGGATTAAAAACACAATTATAAAAGAACGAAAAAAAGGCTGAAGATGGACAAAAATATAAAACACTACTTGAGAAAACCCCAAAAAACTTCAACGAAGAAAAAACTGGAAAAGGAGAAGGAGAAGGAGAAGAGAAAGAAGAATATATTCTTTTCGGGGCAAAAAACTGCTCGCTATGCCTCAGATAGCAAACGTCATTCGAGAAAACCAGTTGTAATCACCACAAATGGCGGTCTGATTTATATTACCCATATATTTTATAGTCATTGATAGACCAAATAAATGCTGAATCAATGGAAAAGAGTCAGACAGAGAATTTCCCAAGTCTTCATCACTGCCTATATCAGATAATAACCATGTCTCACTCCAATCAACATATTACAAGCCCAAATATAAGAGCATTTTAAACATCCATTTGTTAAATTGATATAAATCAGTAATTACAGAAGCACATCTCCAATCCCACCACAAGTTTCCAGTCGATCAATTATATATCAGACGGCCAAATTCTTGCAAAATGGAACAGATCTCCAGCGAGCTAACCAATAGTCAGCAACACAACAATAATTAACACTTCCAAAGTACTAAAGTAGTAAAGATGGACATGAAAGCCTGCATCGTGAGGCACTGACCTGTAGAACTAAAACTGGAGCAGGAAAGCAACAAAACAAGCAGAACAGCAAAGCTGCTAGGCTTAACGGGTCCAAACGCTGACGAAGAAAGAGATCCCATTTCTTGGTACAGTTTTGTTATTGAATGTGATGTTTAAGCACTGGCTTAGCACAAGATCTGCAGAGAGGCTCTGTGGGGGAGAGAGAGAGGGAGAGAGAGAGTGAGAGAGAGATGGCTGGAAACGGAGGTTTGGCCTTCTCTGTTTCACACGGCGAGTGGCTTTCCTGAGCTTTTAAAGTGTACTTGTTAAAGTCACTCAAATCGCTGTTTTGCTGAGACATCCGGTTAATGTGACACAGCTCTATTTGTCGGTCGCTTGCGGTCATGTCACATTACTACTATACCCTTTGTTCATTTAGGCAAAAAATAATGCCCAAGATAATTAACCTACGAAAATTGCTAGAGACATGATTATATAAACTAAATTTAGAAATTAAAGTGGCTTCATAAAATTATTTCAATTTATTTTATAATAAAAATAATTTTATAATTTGTCTTATGACATTAAATTAATTTAAGCTCTACAAATATGGAATAATTATATATGGAGATGGTTAGGGACATTTTTGGAATGAAAGACATTATATTTTGACTCATTCCTAGACATCCTGTTATAATTTGAAAGAAAGTATTTATTATTTTTACCCTACACATTATATATATTGTAAATAAATTAAAATAAAGAGAGAGTTTCAAACATAGAGAAAGAATGAGAGAGAACTCAGAGAGGTTGAGAGAGAATGAGAGATGTTCTCTTATTGATCTGTATATCAAACTTATCAATTTCTTAAAGAATTCAACGATATATATAGGCGTACAAAGGGGACTATGCTAGCTCACTATGCTAGCACTATGCACTATGCATTTGACGATTAGATAAATGTGGTCATACAATTCAAGATAGTTTATAACACTTCCCCTTTGGATGACCATATTTAAAGAATATGCCTCGTTAAAACCTTGCCAAGGAAAAACCCTGTGGGAAAAAACCAATGACGAAGGAAAAAGAGTACAGTATTCATATGTATCGCCGAGTGCTTTAGGATTGCCTCATTAAAACCTTGCAAAGGAAAACCCAGTGGGATAAAACCTTAGCGAAGGAAAAAGAGTACAATCAGCACAAGTCTTCAAGACATTACTTCCCCTGAAAAGTGCATGATAACAGGTCTTCAAACCTCTGCATTCCAATGTTCTGCATAATCTTCTTAAATGTTGCAGTTGGTAATGCTTTAGTGAATAAATCTGCCAGATTTTTTACTTGACCGTACCTTCTTGATATCAATTTCAACTTTCTTCTCATGAATTGCAATGATCTTCTTGTGTGTATCTGAAAGATAACTCGCATTTGTACATCCAACTAACTGTGGACTTGATCCATGTTGATAAAATAATCACAACTGGATCTTTCTGCTGATCACTACTCTTCTGGAGTTGTACTCTTCTGGAGTTCTTGTAAATAACACAGTTAGAGGAGAATTCATCAACATTAAACCGCTAACCTCATTTTTAATAAAAACGGTGGCCAGCCTTTTGAGATCAGACAAGGACCGCAGATTTTCAACTCCTCTGTAGGTGTTAGGCGTGCTGTTAGGTGCTGCAGCTGTCAGGCGTGCTGTCAGGCGCCTCAGCTGTCAGGCGTGCTATTGGGCGCCGCAGAGCTATGAAGCTATATTTCGTCTCTTTTCTCTTGCTTCACGAGAGATGTTGTATCATAATTTTCTCTATAAAAGAGATATTCAGCTCATCTTCATTCACATCTCATCTTCTTCACTTTTCTGTAATCATACTGCATTTTTACTCTGCAATCTCTTTCTACATTTTTACTCTGCAATGGCTCAGCGATCTTCTCATGGCCAATATATGAGGTACTCTGCACCTCGTTCATCAGCTGTTCCTGCTTCTACCACAGGTGCTATCATGCAATATAATGATCTGACTCGTAGGGCAGATAATGAAGCTATCTATGAGCTTGTGAGTCTCGGTACCCGATACTCATCATCCATTGTCGCATTTTCTCAGCGACTGCAATCCAGAACTTGTGGAGTTGACGATCTCCACGAGAATATTGCTATACTTCAGCGACTTCTTCTGGAGTCCAACATGAAGATAGAATCAATAAAGCAAGAGAATAGGAATTTAAAATCCTTGCTTAAATCTTCTTTTCGATTGCCCACCGCTTTAGATAGGGATGCCATGCAGATTCTTGAAGAACAAGAGCATTTGAAGAATGAGGCAAAGTGCCTTAAATTTCTGTAATTCTTGTTTCAAGATAATAAAATAATATTTCACAAATATTCATATTTGTGTTTCTATCTTTTGGTAAATGTTCTGTGTGCTTTATTTCTTCTTTAATAATGCACATTTCATATCAAACCCATAATATGAATCTGAAATACTAATTGTATTAAAAGATGGCATTTCATGACTAATAACATCATCCATCTTCCCCTTGAAGCCGCAAGGGTTTCAGATTTATATTTCAAATATGTGCAGTTTTTATGAGCTCTTCTGGAGTTTCAATGACATTTAAATCATATATATAAACTGCAATAATAGCTTGTTTTCATTTGCGTTTGGATTACTTTAGATCATATAAGGATCTTTGAAACTTGATAGAATACATATTTCCAGATGTATTCATATTAGAAGTTTCAGACATTTTCTATCCTTCAGGGATTTTCACATATATATATCATGATCCAATGATCCATATAAATATGCAGTTAATCATGCATATCCAAACTCTCGGTAACTTTCAAGCTAATAAAAATCTCAATATGATTTCAACCACTTTAAAAACATATCAATATTGTTTCGAGAAACTAACTTGTGATCTCTATATCACATTTTCATATTAAAAGCTTCAGGCTTTTTATATCATGTATATAAATATCCACTGATATTTAACAAAAATCACCTCTTTAGGTATTTGGACTTCAAGTTAATATTTATCACATTTTACTTAGTGATATCAATTCTGCATATCAATTCTGCAGGAATTGAGAAACTGACTCGTGATTTATATATCACATTTTTATTTCCTTTCTATAAATACCCACTGACGTTCAACAAGCATCACCTCTTTAGGTGTTTGGACTATAAGTCCCGATGCATCATATTTTACTAGTGAATCAATTCTGCATGAATTGTTTATTTCAAATTTGGCCAATATTTTACGTCGTATTCTTCGACGATTCTTGATTCACTTTCATCATTACTTCTGGTAATGTCAATTGCCATCTCATATGGAAATACATTGTCGACAATGATTTTATTTCTATCCATAATTTCTCCATTATTCATGAAATGTAACGAGATCTCGTTATTTTCAGGTACCTGTCCCTCTTCAAAGGAAGACATTTTCATGATAAACCTCTTCAGGAGGCACTCTTCAGGAGATTTGTACTCTTCAAGAGTTTATATAGGAGAATTTTATACAGAAAATCTGGATGGACTTTATTGCTTGTTTCGTGGGTATGGCCTCTTCAGGAGCACCAATTATTTGTGTCTTTCTCTTTTTGAGATGCTCTATCTTTTGTATCAATAAGTCTCACATGCCTTTAGGCATGTCTTATGTTCATTAGACTGCTGAATTTCTTTATTGTCCTTCAAGGACTTCAATCCTCGCTGGGATTTTAGCAGCTCGAATATGAGACATTTTTATCTTATTGCATCCATAATTAAATTATCATATGAACTTTTGGTTCACATATGATAATCAAGATAACGTCGAATTATTTCATCTTATTTGCTTCTGACAAATTTTTCTTTCCACTTCTGGTGGTAAGACTTTATAGTAAAAGAATCTTCTGGTTCTTTTATGGACGTCCATATGAAAATCATTCGACTTATCGTAATTCATTTTAGATTATCAAGATAATCATGAAAAGATACAAATATTTTGAATCATATCACTTTTTGATGCATCATAATATTTGATTCAATAATTGTATAATATCATCTCAAAGAGAAAGTTTATAGCTTTTCCAATACGAGCTTCTGGCTCGAAAAGATATTCATTATCACGTTCAATCTCTTAGTTTCTTTGAATGAAACGCATCATTATTTTCACTTCAGGGAATAGAATGATATAAATTCATTATCATTCACTTCAGGGAATGATATAGATCTAGTAAGACGTGACTAATGATTCTTATCAAAAGCTCATTATTTTGCTCAGTCACTGAAAGACCAGATATAAATTTAGAATATATTGTGAACGTTTGCATTTCATATTGCTACTTCAGGAGCATACTCGATATTGCTACTTCAGGAGCACATTCGAGACGTTCATTCAAATATATATTCTTTCCACAATTTCAATTATGCAACTTCAGGTGCATAAATCATAATGAGCTTTTAGGGCGATCCTTCAGGGATGCTCCATTTCTATTCCAAGATGAATCTTATCATCAATAATTCATGATAAGTATAAATAAATAAAACTTGTATATAAACTATGTGAATAAACATAAAATTTATCAAGTAATAATAATGAATATAATCATTAATATTCACCTCAGCAATTGTAAATACCATATTAAAAACTTACTTGAAGTTGACGATTGCTAACTTCATAATTTGTTTTCAACAGAATCTCTTGCAACTGTCTCTAAAAGACTTTATCATGTGAAAGCTTTTTGCGTGTGTTATCAACTCCACCTTTTACTCAAAAGCTTTCACGAAAAGTCTAACTTATTCAGTGCCTCAATAATCATAACTTGAAATAGAAGGCTATTAATGTGATAAAAAAATCACGATAGATCCTGTTAGAAAACAAAAATAAGTAAGTTTACATGGTGTATAAAGTAAAGCTTCTTTTTCAAACTTTCACGTTTTCTTTAGTGACTTTGTCACATAAATCCAAAATGATAAAGGTCCACTCTTGAAAATTGCATGATCTATTGCCAGTAAAGTCAGCCAGTCAAATCTTTGTCTCTTTGTCCCATTGTCACCTTTTGACCATATTTCCTTCTATTGATTAAAGCATGTGCGTCCCTATCCAGCTAGCAAAATCAAAGTTAGCTGCTGAAATTTGAACAATCAAATAAAAAAAACTTGAAAAGAAAACAAGAAAAACAAGGGCCTGATACAACCAAGAGGAAAACCACTTTTATAGTCTCAAACAGCGATTTTCCTGCAATAAGTTAACTCCAACGCAGAACTATCTTCAAGCCATTCTGTTCCAGATCCGAAGCTGCCGAGAAGACCCATGAAAGAGGAAGCCATGCATCACTTCTCGAGAGCCATCCTGATTGTGGGTCATGGATCTTTAGTAATAATGAAAGAAAATATTTTTCTATATTCTGAAACTAAAGTGGTGTTTGACTGGCAAAAGGGATAATATATATTAAAGAAAAAGGGAAGATCGAAGAGAGCCAGAAGTGGTTTCTGCAAATCGAAGAGGGCTAGAAGCAGTTTTTGCAACTCCAACTCCAGTAAGGACACGGCCTTGCCTCCCGTCTCAGCGATTCCACTCCTTGTGTCTATGCTTCCTCTTGCTTACCAGCTCAGACAGGTCCTTCAACCTGGCTGACATCTGGTCCCTGATTGATTCTGAGTACCAGGCTTTCCTTAAAAGGAAGCTCGATCTTGCTTGCGCTGATCGGCAGCGCTCGGGATGGCGCTGCTCCGGTCCCTAACATTGATGCCGAAGGTTGAACCCACAATAACCTCCATTTTAATTTCCGGATGGTCCCGATTGAGAATTTCCTGGAGAACTCAACATGTTGTTGAGGAACATCAAGGAACTGCAGTGGGTGTCTCCACGTTCCAGTCATGGGTCAGAGGCTTAAATGAAAGAGATTTACGTGAGCTTGAGGAAGACAGCCGTGAGCTTGGACTAGTTGGTTCTTAGCAGCCTTTAGCGGCGTGAAAAACTGAACATGGTCTTGAGAGAGATATTCGAGAGAGAGGAAATATGGGCGAGCCCAGAGAACCCTTCTACCGGGTTTCAATCATGAGAGGCCGAGCCATTCACGGCTTAAAACCCAGACCTTGAGCCGCCCGGACGAGGATTCGAACACCTCGCAAAGTGAAAAACGGCAACGCAGCAAAACGGTTCGAACGAGACCAACATGGTGAGAGAAAGATTTGAGGGTAGTGATCTCCGGAAGGAGCTAGAGGTGGAAGAATTTTTTTTTTTCTTTTGCATCATGCTGATAACGTATTGTAAATAAATTAAAATAAAGAGAGAGTTTCAAACATAGAGAAAGAATGAGAGAGAACTCAGAGAGGTTGAGAGAGAATGAGAGATGTTCTCTTATTGATCTGTATATCAAACTTATCAATTTCTTAAAGAATTCAACGATATATATAGGCGTACAAAGGGGATTATGCTAGCTCACTATGCTAGCACTATGCACTATGCATTTGACGATTAGATAAATGTGGTCATACAATTCAAGATAGTTTATAACAATATATTATATATCATTTTTTATTTTTTTAATAGGTACAAAATAAAGAGAAGACGAGTAGAAAATTTTAATTAATCTAATAGAAATAAAAAAAAATATAAATACAATGCATGGTATATAATATATAAAATGCTAGGAGCAAATTTCTGTTTAAAAATGGAAAATCGTTGAAAAATGACCATGTGAAATAAATTTACAAATGTGTAGAACAATTTGAGATTGCAAAAATAAGAATAAAGTAAAAACAAAGAAAATAATAATAATAATTGCAACAATAATAATAACAACAACAACAATACTTTCATAGTGGATGACAAGATGACAAGTTCCTAAAAAATAGGAGTGGATGTGTGATTCATAGTGGTGGCCAGCCATGATCATTTTATTTAGAGATTTCTTTATTTTTAATATGTTTATGTTATTTCCTAATTTAATTCCTAGTTAATTTCCTTTATTTTAGACATTAGATGTTGTTTCTTTAAACTTAAGATTCCTAAAACTTATGAGTGGATCTAAGAGTGAGATCTAGACCTAGATCTAGGTTAAGGGAAGAGAGGGGGAGGCATGTGGCGCCAACCCTAGGAGTTTTTCTATATATATATTTTGCTTTGCATTGTTATTCAATCAATTATTGTTATGCTATTTTCAATTAATAAGAATTTTCTCTTAAATACTTTCAAGAGTCAAGTGCTAGCCTGAGCTAGTCTTGATTTTCACCAATAAACCAATTTGGATATTTGTGTTGCCTAACTCTAGATTTAGCTAACCAACAAGCAAAAACTCTGGATCTAATCACCCAACACATCAATTACAAGTGAGTGAGAGTGAAGCTTCCACTATCTTGTCCTGGAAACGAAAGAACCACCACATGAGCACAGTAACCTTTCTTTTTCTCTATTTCTTTTCAACACTTTGAAGTTCTTTTCCTACATTGGTTCCTTGTTTAAGGTTGTTAACACAACTATTAAAAAGTAGGATGGGTTTTAAAAAAGCAAAAAATCAAAAGAAATGCTGGTTTTTTAGCGTTTGTGTTGGTTTGAATTGATCTTATAAGATTCTAAAGATTCAAACGATTGTCTATCAAGATAAGGTTTAGATAATGAGATGAGACGTAATGATTTTAAATAAAAATTAAATAAAATATTATTATAATATTAAATTTTAATATTATTATTATTTTAAAATTTTAAAAAAATTCAATTATTTACTATATTTTATATGAAATAATGAGGTCTGTTCTATTACAATCTTTTAAGAAAGTTGACAAGTCGTCCAATTATTAGAGGGCGTAACCCCCCCTGTGTACAGTATATCCGATTCTTGCCTCTCCCCAATACATACAGATTACAGAATATGGAATTGCAAGAAGTAAGTGATTTGTAACATAGCTTTAAAAAAAAAAAAAAAAAAAGTGATTTGTAACATAATTGGAGTGCAGGCGAGCTTCCGGCTTACGGTAAGCATATAGAAAGACTTTCAGCCGAATACTGACGTGTCTAATCATTTGCTTCCAGCTGTATTCTAATTTTTAAATTGTGTCGGTGTTAGCTGTGCCATACAATTATTTTCTTTTTTTTTTTTTTTTTTTTAAATGATACTAGTTCTCATTACTGTAAACAAAACATTACAACATATCAGAAGCTACAACGTGCTGAACACAAAGAGGTACTTCTTCAAAATCATACACGTCCTCATTAAGAGATAAAGCTCCTTTTGCTAACACATGGGCTGCTTTATTGCCCTCCCTCTTGGTGTGGACTGCATGCCACTCCGTGAACCTGTTCAACAGCATCTTGGCTTCCTTGATTATAAGCCCCCCGTAGCTCCAGTCCTCTTGTGCTCCACTAAGTAGCTTAACCACCCGTAGAGCATCACCCTCTAGGATGAAACGGTTCACCTCCATTTCCCTGCAGAAATTCACACACACCATCATAGCATATGCTTCACCACTGAATGCATCCAACCTCAAATGTCTTTGAGCTTGTATAGTACCCACCATCTGGCCATCACTGTTTCTGAGAATGCCTCCAACTCCAAGTCGGCCCCGAGTGTCACTTAAAGCTGCATCCCAGTTCAACTTATACCAGTCTTTTGGGAGTCTAATCCACTTGACAGCTGCTTGGTCCTTGGTCCCTTGCACACCATCCGGTTGCCTCTGGATCTGGTTGAACAAATCAAGGTCCCTCTTGGCTCTGTTGATAAGTTGGTTTGGGTGGCTGAATCCCTTGCCAAAAACAAAATCATTTCTTTTATTCCAGATTAGTTTTGCAATCATGGCCACTTCCCCGAGGCTACTCACCTTCAGATACTTACATAGGTGTTCCCATACCTCTCTAAATGATGAGCTATAAATGCTCATTTTTCTGGACTTGTCTACAGCCTTGGCTCCATATGTCTTTGGCTGCCCCACAGCTCCATAGGACATGCTCAGAGGTTTTAGGTTCAGTGAGACAGATAGGATAGCTGCTTTCTTCAACCACCTTCCTCCTCACCAGGTTCACCATTGTTGGCAAGGCATCATGACATGCTCTCCAAATGAAATTTCTAACTGCATTAGGCACTGGAAGCTTCCATATACCTTTCCAAAAACCATCCTCCTGACTGCCATTGGAAGGTTCTCCTGTGGATCTTGCTAACATAGCCCTGTGTAAGAAGTATGCACTCCTTACAGAGAAAATGCTATTCTTCGTGTGATACCAAACAAGCTGATCTTCTCTACCCCCCATGCTAATTGGTATTGATTTTATGCTGTCAACTTCCTGGTCTGAGAAGAGTCTAACCAAGAGTGGTTCATTCCAGCTCCTCAAATCCGTGTTAAAAAGATCAGACACCATCACTTGTACTGCACTTTCCTCTTTTCTGGACTGAATTCTAAAGGTGTGTGGCTTAGGAATCCACCTATCTTCCCAAATCTTGACTTGCCTACCATTTCCAATTCTCCAAACCAGGCCCTCTTTCAGTAGCTCCCTTCCACTTACAATGCTCCTCCAGACATGGGAAGGCCTATAACCCAGATTGGCTCCTAGGAAATTCCCATCAGGGAAATATTTCTGTTTTAGTATTTGAGCAGGTAGGGATTGTGGTGACTTTAGAATCCGCCACCCTTGCTTGGCCAACATGGCTAAATTGAAGCTTTTGAAGTCTCTATAACCCAGGCCCCCTTTTATCTTTCCTTGGTTCAGCTTATCCCATTTCATCCATTGCATCTTTGAGTGATCCTCATTAAAACCCCACCAGAATTTCTTCATGAGTTTGTTGAGCTTGTTTGAAATGGACATAGGGAGGAGGAAGATACCCATGGTGTAGGTTGGTATGGCTTGGAGCACAGCCTTAAGAAGGACTTCCTTGCCTGCTGCTGAAAGCCACTTGGTCTTCCAGTTTGTAATCCTGGACCAAATTCTGTCAAGTAACGAGTGGAAAGCAGCAACTTTCGACCTCCCAAGCAGGGTTGGTAATCCCAAATACTTTTCAAAAGAGCCTGAGGACTTGATCCCTGAAATCTGAATGATATTACTCTGTATGTCCTTGGGGGTATTCCTGCTGAAGAAGATAAAGGTTTTCTCTTTGTTGAGCATCTGTCCTGAGGCAGTTTCATAGATTTCCAGAATGTGAAGCACTCTACACCACTCTAATGAGTTTGCCTTGCAGAACAGCAGGCTGTCATCTGCAAAGAACAGATGATTCACTCGGATTGGGCCACTTCCAATGGGGATGCTTGTCAAACTACCTTTCACCTCAGCTTGGTTCAATAGATTAGAAAGAGCTTCAGCACACAGAATAAAAAGATAAGGGGACAGGGGGTCCCCTTGTCTAATACCTCTTGTGGGAGTGAAGGAGGGGCCTGCCTCTCTATTAATTAAAATAGAATAGGTGACTGAAGTTATACAGTTCATAATGAGGGAGATCCATTGGGTTGCAAAACCCATCTTTTCCATCACTGCCCTTAGAAAGCTCCACTCCACTCTATCATAAGCTTTACTCATGTCAAGCTTGAGGGCCATGAAACCAGCTTTGCCTTTAAACTTAGAATTCATTGTGTGAAGAGTCTCATATGCTGCAACTACATTGTCAGTTATGAGTCTTCCTGGAACAAAAGCACTTTGGTTCAAGGAGATGATGTCAGGAAGGATTAACTTCAGCCGATTGGCCAAAACTTTAGCTACAATTTTATAGCTAACATTACACAAGCTGATTGGCCTAAAATCAGAAACTGTTTTGGGCTCCTTAACCTTTGGAATCAGGGTGATAAAAGTATCATTGACCCCTTTTAAAGAGTCTCCCTTGTTCAGGATTCTAAGAACAAAATTACTAGTCTCCTTTCCAATGCTATCCCAGTGATCTTGATAAAACTGGGCTGGAAATCCATCGGGACCTGGGGATCCCAATGGATTCATGTGTGAGACAGCATCATAGACCTCCTCCTCAGTAAAATTGAGCAGGAGTTTGCTATTCATGGCATCGGTGACTTTTTTCTCCATGCCTTGGAGACAAGTAGTGAATTCAAAAGGACTAGAGGTTGAGAACAACTGTAAATAGAAATCAGAGAAGGTACCAGCTATAAGATCTGGTTTGTTTTGGATTTCACCCTGCTGGTCCAGAATTTGGTTGATTGTGTTTGTTTTCCTCCTTTGGTTGGCATGCATGTGGTAGAACTGTGTATTCCTGTCCCCATCCTTCAACCAATGTTGCTTGGCCCGCTACTTCCATTTTAGCTCTTCTTCTTCTAGTTGTTGTTCCACTTCCCTCTGTAACACTTTGAGTTCACAGACCTGGTCACCTCCTTCCTCCTTTTGTATAGTTGCAATTCTGTCCATTTTCTATTTGATGGTAGCAGAAGCCTCCCTCTTCCTACTTGAATTCCACTGTCTCAAGGCCTGTGCACAGTTAGCCAACTTGTGTCTTAAATAGGAACTTGCATCTTCCCCCACTGCTGCTATGGACCAGGCCTTTTTAATGATCTCAGGACATTCTTCTGAAAGAGACCAAGCTGCTTCATATCGAAAGTTGGCTTTCATGTATCTTCTCACTGGTATTGGTCCCTCCCATTGTAGACTGAGTGGAGCATGATCAGATTTCATGGCTGTTAAGACCTGGCATATGCCATTCGGGAACCTTGCTTTCCATTCTGGGTTAGCCAGAGCTCTATCTAGCTTTTCCTTGGTAAAACCCCTGCCAATTCTGTTATTAGACCATGTATACCTATTGCCCTTGGTTGGTATTGACTCTATTGAGTAGAATTCTATGGCCTCACGAAATTCCTCCATTTGTTTGTAGGGTCTTGGAACTCCCCCTACCTTTTCTTTTTGGCTAAGTATCTCATTAAAGTCACCAATGCAAAGCCATGGGATTCCTTGGGAAGGCTTTAGTTCTCTGAGTAAGTTCCAGCTAAGTTTCCTTTTGGAAGTGACAGGATGGCCATAAAAACCCGTAAGCATCCAAGGGGTATTGTGTCTTTTATCAGCTATCATCACACTTATATGCCATCTAGTGAAGCTTACCAATTGAACCTCAAGGTTGTTCTTCCACATCATGGCTAGCCCCCCACTACTGCCCATACTATCAACCGCTAAGCAGTAATCAAACTTAGTTAAATGTTTGACAGATTCAATTCTGGACCTAGAACACTTGGTTTCTACCAAGAAAACCAAGCTTGGGAACTTTTCCTTAATAATCATATTAAGGATTCTAACTGCCTGAGGGTTCCCAAGCCCTCGGCAGTTCCAGCTGAGGAGATTCATGAGAGTGGGCAGGGCTGAAGATCAGCCTCTGCCATGTCAATGGAATTTTCATCTTCTAGGACCAGAGAAAATTTACCTCTCTTTTTTGACACCGTTTTGTTCACTGCCTTCCTCTTCTCTTTCCTGCCAGCCACTGGTTTAGTCTCCCCCTTTTCCTGTCCCTCTGCAATTTCCTGGGTGAACTTGTTAGATGCTACTGGTGAGGGAAGCTTTCGTGCTCTCCTTTTCCATGTTCTGTTTTGAGTTGTCAGTGGAATGTTCATGTCCACCTCCTGTAGCACGTGTGTTGTTCCATTAGCCCCTTTTGTTGACTTTCTTCTCAGGTCCTTGAGTGTCCCTACCTCAGGATTAGGAGTCCAATTTTCTTTTTGTTTCCCAGAAGGATTTGACTGCCCACTTGGCTGTGTTGGACTTGAAAAGTTGCATGTGCCTTTTAACATAGTGCCCGCTGTTTTGTCCTTTGATATAGCCTCAGAGTAGCCCATGTCCAAGCCTGCTGCGGTACCTGTGAGTCCCTCCATACCCCGAGATGGTAGCTTGTCAACCTGACCTCTCTGAGAGTCCATCACTACTTCAGGAGTGGTTGATACCTGCTCTGCATGTTCCCTTGGTTCTGCCACGTCATCATCTTCTTCCTTATGGCCTGCTGAGTATGCTTGTTGGTGTGTTGGCTTGCCGTTGCTGTTCTTCCAGTCTTTTGCTGGGTCCTTCTGGAAAGATGCACGAAGCCATGCTCCATACTGAGTTCCTGTATTGTTGTGAAGGGACCTCTTGACAGTAGGCTCCTTGCATCCCTTTGGCCCATGCTTTATGATCCCACAGTTAAAGCAAAAGGAAGGGAGTCGCTCATATTGTAGTGAAATCCATTCTTGCCTACCATTGATGGAACACAGGACCCCTCTCATGATAGGTTGTGTAATATTGATAGAGATACGAACCCGTAGGTATGGTCCCCATCCAAGTCCTTCCCTATCAACATCTACCTCCACCACGTCCCCCACTTTGGAGCCTATTTGTTGACCAAACTCTCGAGTCATCCCTCCAATGGGGAGGTTATGTAGTTGCACCCAGAGAACCTCCTTGTCGAAAAGTATCCCTTTGGTTGTTACCATTCCATCATAGTCCTTGATGCAAACCAGGCAACGATCGAAGGTCCATGGCCTTCCTTTCTTGACCTTTTCCAGGTCTTGGTCCTCGTGGAATTCAAAGAGAAACAGATTGTCCCCCATTACTCTGAACTGTACATCCCCTCTTGGCCTCCATAACTTCAGCATGGTTGCTTTGAAAGCTTCTTGGTTAACCATTTTTTCCATAACTAGTAGCCCCAGTAAGCACCTTCTTCCCCTTTGGGAAGCCACACCATCCATGCTAAGGTCCACTTGTACCTCTTGCTGCTCAACCTCCGTCAAACTGAATTTATTCCATTGCTCAAGGATGGCCTCTGTCATCTCACCCTTCTCCTCTTCCTTCCTCTTCCTCCGTGTTCACTAGGACAACACCTTACTAACAACCTTGCCTAAAGCAAGACAGCTCCTTCTCAGCAAAAGCTAGAAGACCGTTCCTTTATCAGATATATTGATTGAACATAAGTGATGGGGACTCTGCCATACAATTATTTTCAATCATGGATTTTATCATCTGATGGGAACAAGCGAACTACTCTCAAACATTTTTAAAGACCTTTGACTTGCAATATGAATATGCGCTTTGGTCATTTCATATAAGCCGAGTATTATTTTCAGTGTGGTGTTTGGTTGTTGTTTGGCTTCTTGTTGTTGAGCCATTTAATTACATGCGTATAAAAATTATATGTTTGGTAAGGCATGATCTCAAAATCGTTTCTTGTTTGTTCTTTGAGGGAAAACAAAAAAAAGGAATATTTTCCAAACACTAAATTACGAACTCTGATAATTTTATTACCAAACCAAGAGGAAAAAGTCATTTATGCACACTTTCAAGTTACCAGCACAAAATTATGTTTGTTATTTAATTCATAGTTTGTAAAGATATGGAGAAATGGATGTATACCTTTTTATTTAGAAAAATTCTACTTATTATTCCAACACTACACACAAACAATTGATCTGTCATTTTTGTTTTTTTATTTAAAAGCACGTATATTGATATGTAAATATGTGTTTAAATAGTATTTATGATGTATATTTTAACCCACAAATAATTTTATTTGAAAGCCTTTATACAACATGTTATTTATGTAACATATTTTGATTTGGAAGCTAAATTTTAAAATTTAAATATTAAAAATCAAATTATATAATGTAGATGGCATATGGTGTAAAGGCCTTCAAATAATACTATTTGAAAGATCTTTCATTAATAAAAATTATTATATTTATTTATTTATTATTATTTTTTTGGTTCCATCCAATATAAGTGAACAACTTTAGTAGATCATAGGAATTAGTATTTTTTTTTTCACTTTTATCAAGAATATACAAAAAGGAAAACGTGTGAACTTCAAAGTAAAGTAAATATAATCATTTGGAGATCACAGACTCTAAACAATCGACGTTACTAATTGGGATATACCTTTTTTTCCCTTCTTTAGTCAAAATCACTGAAATAAATAGAGATGAAGCTGGTAGATTGTTCCGATGTTAACACGTAACGGCAAGCCTTAGGAAAGTATTTTTAGGCATCTAATTAAAATAAATTTACAAATGTGTAGAACAATTTGAGATTGCAAAAATAAGAATAAAGTAAAAACAAAGAAAAGATAATAATAATAATAATAATTGCAACAATAATAACAACAATACTACGACAAATTTTAGTTTTTGGGACAAGATTTTTTTGGGATGAAATGAAAATCTTCCAAAAATATATTTATTAGGGATGAAATTCATATTTCGTTCTAAAAATGACGAATGTCGTCATCCGTTGAACTTAAAATTTTGCGTTCAAACAAAATATATTGGGACGAAAACATTTATCCCTATTAGAACTTTCGTTCAAACCTATACCTAACCGTTCAATCCTAAATTTAATAAACCTTCAAATGGTTATTTGGAACCATTCAACTAGTGGGTTAAGTCATCAAATTTAGTGAGAATTTGAGCAACCGTTCGAATAATCTATTTAGATGTTTGAACACGAAGAAGTTGCCGTTCGAATATAAAGTTATTGTTTCGATGTGTACCTAACCGTTCGATCTTAAATTTGATAAACATTCGAATGGTTATTTGGAATTGTCGAACGTTACATTGGCGGGTTAAGTTATCAAATTTAGAGAAAATTTGTATTAAGGACGTGTCCCACCTTCCCAAATGTACTGTTATCGTGCAAGATGTAATAAAACATTGGCGTGATACGCCTGCAAATACTCCGATACTTAAGTCAGTAAATAGTTTCACTCAAATAAACAAGAATTCAGATCTAGATTGTTTTTGGAATTACCTAGTATATATAGAGGTTTCTCATTGAATTAGATCAGCACTATAATGAGATCACACTCATGTGAAGTCTATCTTGCACAATGTTTATCAACTTAGAACATCTCCAAGCAATCAAAGCGATCACGTACATGCATGAAATTCTTATCCTTCCATGCAAGACGGCATGTAGATCCCTACTGGGCCTGGGTCCTCCAGTTTGGGCCATGTGATAGAGAGCGTTCTCCATTGGGCTGGAAGCACTAAATGGGCCCTCCAGCTACCTCGCTAATTCCCTTCATTCCAAGGCGTGGGGAATTTATGTTGGGAAATCTTATTTTATTATATATATTTAAAAAACAAACCATGCGAACCCTGTTATTGCTGTAGGTTAAATGGGCTTTCACATTTCAGACCCTTCTAACCACCTCTGAGCTCATCTCCAAACCATTGGTTACCCAGCTGTCCCATCATGTTTCTTTATCCCATCGCTTCCTATTTTCAAGAAACAAGGGCACTCATGACTTATCGCTGACGTGGTGATGGTTATGGGGTTACGTGCAATGGTTACCATTCCCTCCCTTGTCAAGCCATGATGCCTTTGTGGTTGAACCTTTATATTTGCCTTTCAAATATATTTCACTTGAGCCTTTCACTCTCCCCTTTTTTAGTACAATTTCTAGGCCTTTCTATTCATGCTTTCTCTCTGACTCTTCTTTTTCCTAGCTTGTTCCTTCTTCTTTGTTCATTTGCTACTCTTTACCTCCTCTTTCCATGGTTAAACAAGGTGGTACCTCTGCGCAATCGTCATACGTTTTGGATATCCCAACTTTTGAGGGATATGGGTGGCGCTCAGCCCTCAGGTAAAGGGATTTGACAGCGATTTAGGAAGAATATCGCAATCCCAAAATGACAGTACTAAACATTCCCCTACAAGGGTGTTGCGATGACGAGGGTTTATCAGGCAGGGACACCTTGACCGTGGCTCTATTGGCTCACGCGTTAAGGCTTCCCTTCTATCACCCTCTTCATGACATCCTGGACCTTCTCAGCTTGGCTCCTGCTCAACTCCATCCCTTCGCATTAAGGGTCTTTCTATGCACCTATATAGTGTTTCATATGGCCCTGGAGCCCCTTGGAGAATTTTACCCCAATCTGACTATTCAAGAATTTTTGTCCTTCTACAACCTAAGGCTAGCTACCAAGGGTAACGTCATTAGCTTCCATAAGAAAGATAAAGGGCAGACCTTGGACCAGTTCAAAACTCGATATTCCAATGCAAAGAATTGGACGGGTAAGTTCTTCTTCACCATTGGCAAGGGTAGACTTTTTGCTAACCCCCACCCACATCAATGGCTTCCCGTTGTCCCCCAATCGATCTCAAGTTCAAGTGCACTCATTCTTGATTTTGGCTACAGAAATTGGAATCTCTTGAACCCACAATCAATTTGAAAACTCACCCAAAAAAGCTAAAATCAAGTCAATGGATGGAAAAATCTAGACCCATTGAGGAACTCGTTTCAAGAACCTAGATTATATTAAAATCTAGACATGTTAAAGAACCTGTCTCAAGAACCCAAATTATAAGGAGGAATGCCACAAAGGTTGTGATTTACCTTTGATAAGTTCAAAAGTTTATCAAGAACAAGAGAAGATAAAACTCAACCCACAATGAATAAAATTCATCAAAATTTCATAAACTTTCATAAACTTCGTAATATGAGACTACAAAGAGTATTTAAACCAAAACCTAATTAAAACCCTAGCCAAAATAAATTCCCATCTTTCAAAAATACCCCTGAGTGAATAGTGTGCATCTACAGTATCACTATAGTAACTCGGCTACAGTAGCTCTTTTGAAACCCTAATTCAACGAAATAAAATATATGTGGGCCAAGCATGCTCAAGCCCAGAATAGTGTGCGGCTACAGTACCGCTATAGTAACTCGACTACAGTAGCTCTTTTGAAACTCTAGTTCAACAAAATAAAATATATGTGGGTCAAGCATGCTCAAGCCCAATTATTCTAGACTAATTCCTATAATTAATTAAAAGCACTTTTAATAAAATAAATAAATCCAAGGCTTTTAATAACAATAAGCCCAAGTTGTGTCTTCCATAGCGTATCACATGGATAAAAACTGGATTTCCTTTTCTCAAACTCATCTTGAGTGTTGGGCTCTTACTAATTTCATCCCAAGTAAATTGCATCCATCCTTGTACAGCTTCCTTGACCTTCTTAACTCTTGATCTTATGATTGCCCCATCTGAAACTTGAAAATGATATGTAAGACTTGGTCCACTTTGGTGCCCATCATTCCCCTCCTCCTCAAAAGGATTCGACTTCGAATCACCACTTGCAACAAAGGGAAAAAGATCAGTAACATTGAAAATAGTAGACACATAATACTTACCTGGAAGATCCACTAGATATGAAGTATCATTAATTTTCTCAAGAATTTGAAAAGTTTTATCCAAGCTACTCATGTCATCAACAAGCAAAACATTAAAATTGAAAGAGTAAGTGGATTAAAATCATAAACAGCTTCAAAAGGAGAATATGAAGTAGTAGTATGCATGATCCTATTATATGCAAACTCTATAAATGACAAACAATCATCTCAAGTTTTTAAATTCTACTGAACAACAGTGCGTATGAGCTGACTTAATGTCTTATTAACTACTTTTGTCTGGCCGTCAGTCTGTAAATGGTAAGTAGTAGAAAATAAAGGCTTAGCATCCAATTTTCCCCACAAAGCCTTCCAAAAGTAGGTAAGGAATTTAACATCCATATCAGAAACAATACTCCTAGGCACACCATGAAGTCGCACTATTTTCCTGAAAAACAAGTCAGCTATGTTTGTGGCATCATCAATTTTATGACATGGAATGAAATGTATCACTTTGCTAAATCTATCCACAACCACAGAAATAGGATCTCTACCTCTTTTTTGTCCTAGGAAGCCCCAAAACAAAGTCTATAGATATATGTCTACCCATGGCTTACTAGGAACAGGTAAGGGTGTATACAACTCATGTGGCAAAATCTTATATTTGGCATTTCTACATGTAATGCACCTGCCACAAATCGATTGACGTCTCTTTTCGTCTTAGGCCAAAAGAAATGTTCATGCAACAAGTCAATGAATGACAAATGATACTCCCACAAATATTCATGTAACATGTTTAAAATCTTCTTTACACCAAAATGATCCATTAAACCACATCCATGCACAAGCAACTCACACATAAGACTAGTAGGCTCACAAAGTCTATTCTCTTTAAAAAAATACCAATCTATTCTATAAAACTAACCAAACGATGCTTTCTCAGGTACTCTATACATACTAGCCAAGCCATCATCATTAGCATATAATTTCTTCTCATATTCAAATCTCAATAACTTTGCATCTAAAATAAAGATAAGGACATACATTTTTCTTAATGTATTAACCACAAGATTTTCCTTACCATGTATGTACTTGATTACATGAGGAAATGTCTCAATGAATTGCACCCACTTGGCATGCATTCTATTCAACTTACCTTGTCATTTCAAGTGCATCAAGAACTCACGTTCTTTAAAGAAAGGTCAGGTAGGGATTGTCGCACCTGGCACAAAACCAATGCATGCTTTATTTCTCTAATAGGTGTCAATTCACTAAACATACCACTAGGAATCATGACCTTGTATCCCTGCAACAAAGAAACAACAACACTAGGTAAACAGTCGTTAAAGTTGTTAGTATAAAAGCTTGCTTTAGCATAGAAACTCACTTTTGTTTTTCTTTTTCTCTCTGGAATCTCTCTTTCTTTTTCCTCTTATGGCTCCACTTTTTTTTCTTGACTCTTAGCCACCTCTCTATTTTATTTTTCACTCTCTCTTTCTCTTGATGTTTCAATCTCATTCTCTTTTTTCCTCTCACTCTCTTTTTCTATTTCATTCTCTTTTTTTCTTTCACTCTCCCCTTCTTTTAAACTCTCAGCCTCACAATTGTCTTTCAACTCATTCTCCTCTTTTTCATGAGGTTTTAGCCTCACCCTCATTTCTTCTCTCTCTCTCTCTCTCTCTCACATTGTCGGTCTCACTATTTCTTTCTTCTCCAACCTCACTCTCACTCTTTCTTTTTTGCTCAACCTCACTTTTGCTCTTTCTTTTTTTATTAATCTCAGTTTCTCTATTTCTTTTTTGATCAATCTCACTTTCACTCTTTATTTTTTGATCAATCTCACTTTCTCTCTTTCTTTTTTGATCAACCTCACTATCACTCTTTCTTTCTTTTTTCTTTTCTTTTTTTTTCTTCTTTTTATCAACCTTACTTTCACTCTTTCTTTTTTTTTATCAACCTTACTTTATAGCTTCAGTTGGTCTTCATGGACCTGTTTTGTGGTTAAAGGAGCAAGTTTGATTGCTTTGCCATCATTTACAAAGTTGTATATGTTTTTGACCCCATCATGGATCACCCCTCTATTATACTGTCATGACTTTCTCAACAAAATATGGCTAGCATGCATAGGCACTACATCATAAAGCACCTCATCCATACTTTCCAATTGAAAAAGAAACTAGTACTTGTTTATTTATCCTAATTTCCCCACAATTATTCAATCATTACAACTTGTATAGTCTAGGGTGTTTCAAGGTAGATAATTTTAATTTCTCAACTAAACTAGTACTAGCTACATTAGTACAATTCCCTTAATCAATGATCATACTACATACTTTGTTATTGATGTGGTATCTAGTATGAAAAATGTTCTCTCTCTGCTGCTCTGTTTCATCTATCTTGATTTGTGTATTGAGAGCACATCTAGCAATAAGAGACTCACCATACTCTTCCTACTCATACCCATTCTCAATACTAGGCTCACGTCTCCTTCTATCTTTCTCACTTTGCAGATTTCTAATTATTGTAACTTGTTGATCTATTATATCCCTCACTTCTCCCAATGCCAAATTCAACATTTCAAACTTTTGTTGCATGGACTGCAACATAAAGAATGAATTGTCTACCACCTTTTTTGGTGTTGAGTCACTATTATGAAACATCGTAATGTGCTACAGAAAAACAACGTTAGTGGTAAAAACCTTGATGGGCTCCAAGGTGGACTGAGTTTTAAAGATCCATTGCAAGTTCCAAATGGGGCAATCATAAGATCGAGAGCTAAGAAGAGCAAGGAAGCAATGCAAGAATTGGTGCAATCCACTTATGATGAGTCTAACAAGAGCCCGATATTCAAGATGGGCTTGAGAGAAGGAGATCCAATTCTCATTCACGTGATACAAGCAAAGGAAGAGGACAACATAAATTATGGCCTATTATTATGTTTATGTGATTGAAGGCCCTGAACTTGTTTATTTCATTAAAATGGCTTATTATATTAGTTATATGAATTAGTCTAGAATAATTGGGCTTGAGGATGCTTGACCCACACATGTTTTATTTTGTTGAATTAGGATTTCAAAAGGCTAAGTTACTATAATGGTACTATAGCAGCAGTAGTATTCACTCAAGGGTATTTTTAGAAGATAAAAGTTTATGAAATTTGATTAATTTTATTTATTGTGAGTTGAGTTTATTTCCTCTTGTTCTTGAATGAATTTTTGACTTATCAAAAGTAAATCACAATCTTTGTGGCGTTCCTCCTTTGTAATCTGGGTTCTTAAGACAGGTTTTTCAACGGTTCTAGATTTTAATATAATCTAAGTTCTTGAAATGAGTTCCTCAATAGGTCTAGATTTTTCCATCCATTGACTTGATTTTGATTTTCTTGAGTGAGTTTTCAGATTGATTGTAGGTTCAAAAGATTTCAATTCCGCTGGTTCATTGGTGGTGACTGTCCGTGTATAGTCTCGGCGGTTACCGGGAGGGTAATAGCACCTACGAGCTGGATTGCATCTTTAGAAAATCCCTTTAGTGGCGTCGGGGAGGGCCTTAGTTTATTGGAGCGTTATTACCCATCCTGGTGAAAGCCTCCCAAAATAGTATATCTGCTAAGCTTCTGTTGTCAATTAGTATCCGCCTGGTTGTATAGTTAGCTATTACGAGGGTGACCACCAAGGCATCATCATGAGGATACAATACTCCATGATCTTCCACCCCGAATGATATCTCCACCTGAGCATTAAGTTTTTGATGCTTGAGGGCCATATTTGTCACATATATTTTCTCATACCTTACCCTTTGTGCATGTGCCTTTCAGATAGACGTGGACACGTTGCCTCCAACAAAGCCTCCTGATATTGTCTGGATTTCTCCTATGGGAGCTCTGTTCCTTTCACCTTTTGGGGACGCCCTGTCCCTATTGTCCATGTGGACATCAACCCGATATTGGCACAGTCGGTCAGGACTGTTGCTTCTTTGGGTACCACATCCAAACTTCTGGCGCCTCCTGCGTTTCGAGCCTTTGGCAACCATTCACGCCAACTCCCCCGTTCTTGCTAGCTCAGTCACTCTCTTCTTCATGGTTGTGCAATGTTCAGTCCAGTGTGATCTTGTCTTATGATACTTGTAGTAGCGACTGCATGTCCTAGTCTGATGCCATTCTTTGTTGTCCTTCTCCTCTTCTCGCACATTCAAATTGCTGTGTATCAACCTAGGATTGTGGTCTGGCTGTCTTTCTTTCTTTCTTTTTTGATGATTCGATCCAGGCTCTTGTCAACTTGCCCACTTCTCTGCTCGATCTTGTTGTCCTCCTTCCTCGAATACACCAACACCTATAGTGTATCTTCAGCTTTAACAAAATCATCTGCCCTATCCATGAATTCCCTGAGGGTGTAAAGAGTCTTTTTGGCTTATTTTGCCATGAAGGGACTTTGTGGCCAGATTCTACCTAGGAGGGAGACGAGGGTAATCTTTTCATCCTGGTTGTCCATTGTAAACCTTTCCCTATTGAAATGGGTAAGGTACACCTTCAGTTTGTTTGATCATTAGCAAATAGGTGGCTGGGCATCGATGTCTCTTGCTAGGCATAAACTGTGTGAAGAATTGCTTAGCCATCTCTTCGAAGTTGTTTTCTTACCTTGGCCGTTCGGGTCCCGAACCACCCTCTTGTTGCCCCTTTTAGGGTCAAAGGAGGAAAAGCTGGACAAGCGATCTCCCCTGGAAAACCATGCAGTATGATGTGAGCTTTGAAGTTCTCCAGATGGTCCACTAAATCTTTGGACCCATCATACATGTCTATTTAGAGTAACTTGAACTTTGGTGGGAGCGGCATGGTCATAATCTGTTCACTGTATGGAAAATCAGTTTGGTTTAACAGGTATTCTACCGAGGAAGATCCCCTCATCTTCCTCGCCATTTCTTCATACTTTCCCCCAGACTTCTCAGCTCATCGTGCATCTTTCTCTTCTCTACCATTCCTAGGCTCGTCTCTCCATTGTACTGCACTTCACCCTCGCCTTGCTCACTGTTACAGGGTGCGGTGGTGTCGTTAGATTCTGCATTCTTTCACTGCAAAGTCATTGTTTTCCTTCTTTAGAGTCTCCATGGCCTCTAACGCCTTCTTCAGCTTTTCTTCAGTCGCTGCTAGTCGTGTTTCCCTGGCTGTCAGTAATGTATTCATCTCTTGGTTTGCAAAGAAATGGGTGTGAGAACCACGTTGGTAAGTAATGAGAAACTGAACCTAGATCTCACAGACAGTGCCACTGTTAAGGATTTGTTCCACCACCCCAAACGTACCCTACATGTCGGTGTGATACGCTTGTAAACACTTCGATGCTTGAGTAACCTTTTGAACAGTCTATGTACATGTTTGAACATGAGGGAGTTACCGTTCAAACATACAAGTTAACATTGGAACATTTACCTAACTGTTCGATCTTAAATTTAATAAACCCTCAAACGGTTATTTAGAACTGTCGAATGTTAAATTGGCTGGTTAAAGTTATCAAATATAGCGAAAATTTGTGTAACCATATGAACTGTCTATGTAAATATTTGAACACGAAAGAGTTACCGTTCGAACATACAAGTTAACGTTTGAACGTGTACCTAACCATTTGATCTTAAATTTAATAAACCTTCGAATGGTTATTTGGAGCAGTCGAAAGTTAAATTGGTGGGTTAAGTTATCAAATTTAGCAGGAATTTGAGTAGCCATTTGACCAGTCTATTTAGATGTTTGAACACGAAGAAGTTACCATTAAAACATAAAAGTTAATGTTCGAACGACCATTGAATGGTTTGAATGGAAATTCTGACTGTTTATAGATGAATAAATGTTTGGCTGGAGTAGAAAATATGTTCGAATGCTTCAATCTATGTGTTTGAACAGCAGTAGAACTTTTACAAATTTTAAATTCAAAAAAATACCATATTAATTAGTTATAGGTAAATGTTTAGTTTATATAATAAATATTGCATTTAAATAATACAAATGAATAAAGAAAATCAATAACTAATTTAGAAAATGAAACGACGATTTATATTAATTATACAAAACACACATAGCTAGTATCCATACAAAAAACCAAAAAAATGCAAATAAAACATATACACTATTGGCCTAGATCTAGTAGCATTGCCTCAACTCCACCAAGGCGTGTCTCCATATCTAGCAACTGAGACATGATCTTTGGCTCAGTCTTTATTAGGGCGATTTGGACTTCCGTACACACTACATCAATCAACTCTACTAATTGTGTGTGAATTTCTGCATGCACAATATCTGCAATCTCCTCATAAGTAGCAGTGCGTTATGCGCCCTGTGTAGATGCCTCACCCGATATACCATGATGTCTCAGGTGTGCATCTACTTGAGCATCGACCGCCTCTGTAGTGGGTGCACGAATATAAAATCTCGAGTGTCCCATGCCATGAGACAAGGTCATGGAGTTGATCAATCCAATTGGCTCCGAACACACTCAAACGCATTTGGCTAGACCCTCATCGTTAAAAGAAATCATGTGAACAGGACCCCAAATGGCAATATATCTGTAGTAATGTAGATGGCCTCTGATCAAATCCTAGCGAAAATATGTCTCGCTAGGTCGATAGGTGTGATGCCCCTAGATTCCGTTTGGGATTGAATGAACATCTGAAGCGTCGGGACATGCAACACAAGATTACTTGACCCCGTTGATGATATATAAGATGCAATATTTCTATCATGCATCTAGCATTATGTAATATTCGCAGCGAATAATTTTTTTTTTTAGCAATACTATGCACCAAACTTATAATTCCCAAATAGTTAATCGTAATCCAAGTATACTTAACAAAATAAACATCCACAATTTAAGTACCAATCTCAGAAGGCTATAATATCAAAAACAAGATAGACCAGACTCCATATTTACATTACCAAAAATACACTATTGAGGAAGTTCGTCGAATAACTCATCTAACTCGACTAACAAGGCCATAATACTATCTAAAAACTACCAATGGAAGCTGTAAGCTCTGCGTCATGTCTGTGGCGTCTAGTCAACCTCCTCCAGTCTACCAGTGTATGCTACCTGTTCTGATCCTAACACATCGCCAATCATTCAAGGGGAATGGTAGTTGCGGTGAGATTTGATTAGAAATCTCAGTAAGTTAACAAGAAACTCCCACACAGGTTAATGATGCATGCATGACATTAAAAGCATGAATGCATAAATAAAGTCATAAGTAAGCATAACATAACTTGATATATAGCATGGCATAACTGACATAACCTGACTTGAAACGTGAACCGAGCTTGATTTTGACATGACATGAACTTGAACTTAAAACATAATATGGACTATCAACATAACAAGAATGTAAACTTGAAACATAGCATGAATGTGAACATACATAACATAAACATGAACTTGAACTTAACATAAACCTGAGCATAATATGACATAAACGTAAACTTGAGATATAATGTGAACGTGAACATAACATAACATAGACGTGAACTTGAACATAACATATACGTGAACATAACATGACATGAACGTAAACTTGAAACATTACGTAAACATAAACATAACATAACATGAATATGAACATGAGCTTGAACATAACATAAACGAGAACATAATATGATATGATTATGAACTTGAAACTTAACGTGAACGTGAGTTTGAACATAACATAAACATGAATATAACATGATATGAACATGAACTTGAAACTTAATGTGAACATGGACATAA